>NC_135790.1:21974716-22054716 GCF_051106095.1 Pogona vitticeps
CTATGAGTTCGACATCTCTAACTCATGTGGGGGCCATTCTACAGCTCCTGTAGGTCCCAAATCACATGAAATACAAAACATTTCAATTAAAACATTTCAATTAAAGTTTGTGTTTCATGGTTCCTGAATAGCAATCATGAAACATCACAAACCACTGTTTTTCCCAGTTTGTACCCATCTCTACTTTGTATAAGATTTAATCTCCAGAACCAGATGAATTTCATCCAAGAGCATTGAAGGAACTGGCTGAAAAACTCTCAAAGCCATTATTTTCTTAAAATCCTAGAGGATGGGTATAATGCCGGATGATTGGAGGAAGACTAATGTTGTCCCAATCTTCAAAAAGGGCAAAGAGTTGGAACCTGGGAATTACAGACCAATCAACTTGATATCAATCCCAGGGAAAATTCTAGAGCAGATTATAAAATGGTCACTCTGCAAGCACCTTGAAAACAGTGCAATAATACCAACATGGATTTGTCAAGAACAAATCCTGCCAGACTAATTTCTCTCTCTTTTTTAATTGGATAACCTCCCTCGTAGATAACAGGAATGCTTTAGACATAATATATATTGAATTCAGGAAAGCTTTTGAGAAAATACCCCATGATATTCTGATCAGCAAGCTGGTTAGGTAGGGGCTCTCAGGTGGGTACACAGTTGGTTACAAATTTGTACTCAGAGAGTGATTATCAATGGTTCCTTCTCAAATTGGGAGGAGGTAACAGATGGATTATCCCAAAGGCTCAGTCCTGGACGTAGTGCTCTTCAACATCATTCTTAATGAGTTGGATGAGGGGATGCAGGGAATTCTATTTAAATAAGTGGATGACACCAAACTTGGTGGAAAACAGAAACAAAATTTAAAATGATCTTGATAGGCTTGAGCACTGTGTTGAAAACAGCAGAATGAAATATAACGGGAATAAGTGCAAAGTTATACTTTAGAACACTGTGAGCTATAAATTCTGTTCTCTCGGTTAACTGGATGTGGACAGCAACAGTCTAAACTGACCCTTGACAGATAATGTTTCTGACTGCCTAGACTGCCTGGAACTCCCAATGTATCAGATTAACTGATGATCATGCTTCTGCCTGCTTCCTCTCTGATAAGATCTGAAATTTTGGATGACCTGCAGATACTTTGAATGGCAGTCCTATACTGAGAAATGGGCTGTCCTTGATGATGCAGTCCCTGGCACCTGCAGCTTGACAACATTACAATGTTAGCATTTTGAGCAGTCATTTGCAGGCAGATCTAATTTACATTACTTTTAGTATTAAAAAGTCAGATGCTGATATGGAAATGAGACCAAGGAGACAGACATGTTCTGGAGAAGTGGCACAGAGCAGAAGAAGACTGATTTGTCCATTCTTAATCACTGCCTCCCTTGGGTGCTTGTACTTAACTCAAACACCAGGCAATAGATACACATTTTCAGTTCAATCCCAGGAATGGGTTGGGAGGACGTCACTTGAGATACACACCACTCCCAATCCAGACAGCTGATGGCAGATTTCAAAATATCTTTGTAGGCTAATTGCTTGGAGGATATGTCATACGAAAGGGGAACATCTTATTCCTCACTTCAGCAACCTCACATCTTGTTGCTCAAGCTAGTAAATCAACTCCGTGAATATGCAGCCACCTCTTTCCATCAATGCTCCTTTGCAAATACGAGTCGTCTGTTTGTGCTTTCTTAATTCCTGCTTTGGCCTCTGATAAGATAATGAGATGTGAATGCTCAGTGTGTTGACAAGCTGCTGTCCTACAGCAGGGAAAGAACCCCAGAGTTCTCTGAATGTAGGGAGCGGAGATTAATTAATGCTAAAAGACAGAGCTTGATGTGGCAATGAAATCTCGATTATAATAATCTCTAATTATCTTGTAGCACAAGTGCCTTGCCATTTCCAGGTGTCTTTCATCTACTCTTTACTTTACAACCTCCTCCCCACTGCCACACACCCTAAAATCAACCTGGTTTGAATATTTGCTAACATTAGATACATTTGTCCTTTTTGGTGTAAAAGACGTAAGTGCGTAGGCAGCATGACATGCAAGAGATTTCCGAGGATTGATCTACCTAGTTAACAGAGGCACAAAGCATGATTTGCTGAGCTTGGCATCACATCAGCATGTAGGTGGGCAAATGTTTGAGGATGACAAAGGCTACCAATGCTTATTGAATTATCACAGTGGATATCAAGGAAGAACTGTGTGAGCTAAGCTTATGGATGGGATCTGACCCTCTACATTTTGTTGGATTTGAACTGCCATCATCCTGTGCCATTGCCTTTGCTAACTAGGACTGATGGGAGCGATGCAGCCCATCAGTGGTTTGAAGGACCACATATCCCCCATTCCTCTTTTAGTCTTATCCTTTACCAGCCAGCTATTTATAGAAAGGGAGGGGTGTGCTTTTTTCAATATGTGGGTGAGCATTCGTAGCATAGGGTTGTTGGGCTAAAGGAGGCCTTGTAGGCTGTTTAATCCAACTTAATACTTGATTGATGAAAGTCAGAGCTTTCTGATATACAGTCTCTGGTTCAAGACCAATAACACCATCTCTTTCATGGTTACAGAGTTTGGGGGTAGGGAGAGTTTATTTATTTATTTCATTAATTTTTATATATTTATTTAATAAATAATGGCATGTCAGTCTGTGCATTCAATGTGAATGAAACTGAAGTCACAAGTGGGCATGTCCATGAAAGCTCAAATTATAACATAATAATTAGTCTTTAATGAGCTGCATGTATCTGTCTTTTTTGTTTTGTTCCATTTCTTTCCATCTTTAGGTTCAAGACGCTAGATTGGTAGTTCCCAACCTTGAATCACCAGATGTTCTTGGACTACAACTCCCAGAAATCCTTACCATCACAGCTAGGAGTGAAGCTAGTGGTGAACATCTGGAGACCCAAACTTGGGAACCACTGAACTGGAATGAAGTCATGAGATGTTAGTTCCTGCGTCTTTCATCATTATGGTTTGGCTTCATAGTGATACAGTTATTGTGAGACTGGAAATACGAACTGATACATCATTATTTTACTATGGCATGTGAATATGAAGAAACAATAGACAGAGAATGAGATACAGAATATATGTGTATTAGAGAGAGAGAGAGAGATTGAGAGAGAGAGAGATCATACCCAACTAGTGATAGTGGCTTCCAGATTCATGCAAACACAAGATAGCAGAAAAGGTAAATGGAGGCAAAATGGTTGAAGTAAAACTTTTATTCATTCCCCTCTCTCAAAACAAAGAAACTTTCAACCCAGCTCTAGATAGAACTACGTTTAAGGCGAGAACTCAACTTTGTTGTGTTGTTGCTTTGTTAGAGGTATGAAGCTCTCCCAAAGAGGGTCTCCCATGTTACATTTATAGCAGACTACCAGTATCAGAAATGTAGAAATGAAACCAGAAACCAAAGGGTCAAATTAGCTGGTTCTATGGAGAGAAGACTTCTGTTCAACAAGAGAGGTTAACAGTCTCTTTACCCGTTCATTAATCTCTGGTCTCATCTCAGCTACAGACGTTTTAAAGCAGGTTAGTGGCTTATTAACCCATCATGAGATCTCAGTTCAATTTTTCATGAGGCTCTTTGGCTTTGGGACTTGCTGACTCCCCTCATCTGAAATAACTCTTGATCATTTTCTTGACTTTCAATGCGCAACATATAGGGATCAGTTTCAAATGTCAGCAATAGGTTAGGCTGGCTGAAGAAGGACTATCTATTTACTTATCTTACTTCCCCCCCCCCCAGATCAGAAAAGTATTGTTCCTTACCATAAAATACGTAGCTCATTCTAGCTTTGTTCTCAAACAATTCAAGATTGTCAATAAGTTTCTTTGTTCTTTATAAATTTCACATAGAAGAACCGACTTTTAGTCTGGAAAATTTAAGAACTGAGTTGTAGGGAGAGGCATCTGCCTTCTAAAAGAAATATGGCCAGGATAACTTTTTATTATTGATAGTGACTTATTTGTTTGTTTCTGGGACATTGATTATAGCTAGAGGCTTCAGGCCTCGCCTTGCTTAAATCTAACCTGAACAGAACTGGTCCTTCTCTTCCATGGTGCTCCAGAGAATTTCTTTACAACACAGTTCACACGTGGAGAAAAAGACCAGCCTGATCTTAGATGTTGATCAGAGAAGGAACATCAGCAGGAACATTGCTCTCCCATCTGTGCCAAAAAAATAATCCTTGTAAGAATTTTGTAACGAAGAAGCATCATCATTAAACATTGCAGACATCTTTTTAGTTAGTCTAGAATTTGAGGGAAGTGGAATACAAAGCATCACAAACCAATGAATAAGAAAAAGAACAGGATGGGAGAAAAAAATTCCATTCATCTGCAACATGACAGTGCCCTTCAATGATGTGAAGGGCTTTCATGTAGAAGAAGGCAAACTCTTGTTCTCTAGTGCCCTAGAGGGCAGGAGTAAGTGAAGCTGCCTGCTGCTTTCACTTCCTTCTGCTCACTGGTCTCTTTCTCTCCCTTTCCCATCCCACTCTACATCAACAGTGGTGGAGGCTGGCGATTGATTTCCCAGAGGTGACGAATTTGCTTCACATTTTAGTCTGAATGCTAAAGCATCTATTCAAAGTCCTGCCGAGGGAATAGAGTTCAGCACCACGGAGAGCTCCTATAAAATTTGGACTGAAACTGGAGTGGCTCTTTTGTGGCCATAAAATTGGAGTCACTGCTCTCTACTGATTAGTAGCCTTAAGTTGCATAAGGGTAGACTTTGACTTTTGAGCATTAGGAGATGCTTCTGGATGTAAGAGCTATTTGGCTCTTATTCATTTACTTTGAAGCATCACAGTTCAGTTCTTTCTTAATGAATTTCTTCCTTGGTAGATGTCAATGTTCCTCAAACTTTGCAACTTTGAAAGGGATGGTGGGATTATTGGCGCATTTCAAGTAAAGTTCTCTAGCCTTGGATATGGAAGTATCATTTTCTGCTCTGAGCCAGGCATCAAAATGTCTTGGACCAGCCCTGAATCAGCCATGCAGGCCACTAAAATTTGGACGTTTATTCTCTTCAAATAAGGGCAATGTCAGCTGAATCTTTATTGAAAAACCAATTTACAGAGTTATAAATAAGTAGAGGTCAAATTTTCAGATATGGTTTTACAACCTCGGGCAATCCTCTTTCATTATCCTGTGACCAAACTTTTTATCTTTCTTTAAAAATCTGAGGGCTCAAATGCAGAAGCTATATTTTCCTTTGTGTTATCTTTCGATTCAGAACAGAAATTGACAAGGAAGTAGGTATCTCTTCTGTCAGATAATTGTGGTTCTAAAATGAATCTTTTAGCTTTGCAACAGACTTGCTTCTCTCTGCCAGAACTCTGTCCCAAGACCTCTGCTTGCAGCCTTGTCCAAATACATTCATGGCTTCTTCTGCTATTTTATGCTGCCATTCTTCCACTGCACCTGAAAGAGGAACATCAATTTTTCTGGAGGCATAAACAGCCTGCTTTGGGTTGCTACAAGAAAGGCTGTGGTTTTTAAATAGAGGACAGCTGAGTCTCAGAGCTGAGCTATTAAATTGGGTATATGTGTGTGATACTGTACTTGGAATGTATGGCATATTCCCTGTTGTTGCTTTAGAAGAGGTAGCTATGTTAGCCTGTGCTAGCATATCTGGCAATAACAAAATTAAAAAAGGAAGACAAAAAAACATTGAGACCCCTTAACAACTACCTCCTATATTTTAATGCAAACTTTTGTGGACAAGTCCTCAGACATTCCTCTTATATCTGAAGGATTGCAATTGTCCCTGAAAGCTCACATTAACATATAGCAGTTGTTGCTGGTGCTTTTCAACCCGGCTTAAGAGTGTCATCACACATTCAGGATACTTCTCCATATAAATAGGTGTGCGATTTGCATGCACACTATAGCCCGCTTCAAGGACAATGGACACATGGCCATGTTGGATGAGGATGATGGGAATTGTGCTTAACTCATCTGAGGAACACCAACTTGGGGGAAACCCTTCTTCAAGGGAGACAGGTTGAGAATGGTAGGTCTCAATTTTGTTGTTGAAATTCATGCCATTCCCCCACCTTGCATTTCTCTAAAATGACTGTGGAGGGGGGTGAGGGAATGAAGAGCATCTTTGCCAGCAGATAGCCCTGACAAAACCCTCTATATGTACCTGATTAATCATGCTGGGGCACATGTGCATTGAATAGAAGACATACACCCAGCATCCAGAAGGAGCATGAATAATTGCCTTCTGCTCTCAATGGGGAATGGCGACGAGAACCTCTGACGCCTTAAATCATATTTATCTGTTTAAAATTGTTCTTGCCAACAGAAGCCCAGGAGAGGAAGTGGCTTGCATTTTGAGGCACTGCCCCTGTGGAGTGGCCACAGCGTGCCTACAATACAGAGGCATGATTTGCATTCTGTTTGCTCCGTCTAGCAGTGCATAAAGGAAGCTTCATTACTTTCCTGGCATCTCATTGTGTTTGAAAGAGAGGGCTACGCTGCTGTGAAAGGTCCTTCTAGGGGAATAGGATAGCACCAGGCAGGTTTAACCATGCAAAAGCTGTGTTGACAGGCTGTGCTTGTCTTCTGTATCCACAGTACAGGGCAGCTTATAAAAACGTGCACCCCTCCCTGAATGAAACACAACAAAAGCCCAGAAATGAAGGAAACCCTTATCGGCCACAGACATCACTCCTGCTGTAACTAGAGTATTGTGTGCATGTTATAGATAATGTGGAAATGTTCTTAATGCCAATGACACGGGCAGCAATGTGTTGCTTTTATTGGGCTGAACAAAAAAAAAAAGACCACCACCTCCCAGTACTTTGTAAAGAATATAAGTGGTATATTTTAAAAAATCTTTCATGAAATAACTGCTTTCAGAATACATTTTCCCCTGTCTTTTTGCAAGGAGGGGGAGAGGTCTGGTAAAATGTACCATCCAGGCAAGGGGTGAACATGCGGCTACCTTAATAACTGTACAAGATGGACAGGTCATCTTTTCTCCCCCTTTTCTTTCTTAAGATGCCACAGTACATGCGGTGGTATGGACCTCTTCTTGCATACCATGTTGTCTGGTCACATGGACAACCCCGGATGGGCTACCAGAGTGTAAATGTTTGTGAGACAGGCATTGCACATCTGCAGGCATATGTGAGATGTTGTAGAAACAAGAGAGATGAAGATAGAGGGAAAACCCTTAAAAAGACTTGCTCTACTTGATAAGGTGAGCACAAGGACCTGCCTCTACCTGTTGAAAAGTCACCTGCCCTGTTCAGTTTTGTTGCATTTTTTTCCAACCTTCACCTCTTTCACTGATATCTTCATCACCCACATATGCATCCATATTTCCAGGTAATGGGCGACAGAGGGGAGAATTATTTGACACCACTTTATTCACTGAAAATCCATTCCAAAAGAGATTCACAGATGGTAGGCCAGGGTAGATGAATCCTTCATTCCATGCTGTAATTCCTAATCTGGGCAAGGATGTTGAGTTTTGGTACAGGTTTTCAACCCAATAAACCTGAAATAGCCTATGCATCCTAAATGAGCGGCTGTCCTGTTCTCTCGAGAGATTGATTTAGATCTAACTCCATATCTGCTACAAGAGGGAGGGGAAGGGGGGAAGCTGATGGGAATGAGATAGCAAAGAGCCAATCAAAATCAGGTGTAATAAAATTCATATGCAGATGTTCGGGTTTGCAGTTTTGCAAAGAAACGGTGAGACCAAAAAGCAAAATCCTTCTGTGTGCTGCTTTTGAGTTTGCAGATCTGTTTGCAAATGAGTCTGGGAGCTCTCTGAGTGTAGAAGGGGATGCTCGGCAAATCCTATTTCACTTCACCAGTGAGCTGCAAAAGTATTGGATAATGGGTTGTGTGTTGTAGATCTGTTTGATTGCATTGTTGCAAAGTGGGAATTGTTTTGCAACATAGATTCTTAATCACTGAGGCATCTTTGATTGCGTCGAAAATTGGTTGAAACTGAAAGTTAACTATACTGCAGACAGCTTATTCTAGTGTATAATTGAAAATAAATTCTAATAACTCCTCTTGAAAAAGAGCTGCCAGGAGGACATCGCTAATACATTTACCCCCTCCCTATATACCCGTTTTCTCTCCTCTCTCTTCATGACTTTCGGATATTGTACCACCTGAGGAATAGATGCATTTAGTCAAGGAAATCACAACATTATATATTTTGAACAGTGGTAAAATAGAGCAACAGGCAAATTTGGCCTTGGACTTCAGAACAAAGCAGGACAAAGGCTAATAGAGTTTTGTCAAGAGAACAAGCTGGTCATCACAAACATTCTTTTCCAAAAACACAAGAGGCGACTCTGCACATGGACATCACCAGATGGGCAATACCGAAATCAGATTATGTTCTCTGCAGCCAAAGATGGAAAAGCTCTATACAGTCAGCAAAAAACAAGACCTGGAGTTGATTGTGGCTCTGATCATCAGCTTCTTATAGCAAAACTCAAGCTTAAACTGAAGAAAGTAGGAAAAAACACTAGGCTAGTCAGATATAATCTAAACCAAATCCCTTATGAATACACAGTGGAAGTGAAGAATGGGTTTAAGGAACTCAATTTGGTGGACAGAGTGCCTGAAGAACTATGGATGGAGGCTCGTAACATTGTACAGGAGGCAGCAACAAAAACCACCCCCCAGAAAAGGAAATGCAAGAAAGCAAAGTAACTGTCCAACGAGGCCTTACAAATAGCAGAGAAGAGAAGGGAAACAAGATGCAAGGGAGATAGGGAAAGTTACAGAAAATTGAATGCTAACTTCCAAAGAATAGCAAGGAGAGACAAGAGGGCCTTCTTAAATGAACAACGCAAAGAAATAGAGGAAAATAATAGAAAGGGAAAAACCAGAGATCTGTTCAAAAAAATTGGAGATATGAAAGGAACATTTTGTGGAAAGATGGACATGATACAGGACAAAAATGGTAGGGACCTAACAGAAGCAAAAGACATCAAGAAGAGGTGGCAAGAATACACAGAGAAACCATACCAGAAAGATTTGGATTTCCCAGACAACCCAGATAGTGTGGTTGCTGACCTTGAGCCAGACATCCTGGAGAGTAAAGTCAAGTGGGCCTTAGAAAGCCTGGCTAACAACAAGGCCAGTGGAGGTGATGGCATTCCAGTGGAATTATTTAAAATCTTAAAAGATGACACTGTTAAGGTGCTACATTCAATATGCCAGCAAGTTTGGAAAACTCAGCAATGGCCAGAGGATTGAAAAAGATCAGTCTACTTCCCAATCCCAAAGAAGGTAGTGGCAAAAAATGCTCCAACTACCATACAGTTGCACTCATTTCACACGTTAGCGAGGTTATGCTCAAAATCTTCCAAGGCAGGCTTCTGGAATATGTGGACCGAGATCTCATAGAAGTAAAAAAGCAAAAATAAAAAAAAAGCAAAGCATGCTGCTTATATACCGCCCCATAGCACTTCAAGCACTCACTGGGTGGTTTACAACAGTGGTTCTTAACCTTTGTTACTCGGATGCTTTTGAACTGCAACTCCCAGAAACCCCAGACAGCACAGCTGGTGGTGAAGGCTTCTGGGAGTTGCAGTCAAAAACTCCTGAGTAACTCAACGTTAAGAACCAGTGGTTTACAAGTTAATTATGCAGGCTACACACTGCCCCCCCCCCAGCGAGGTAGGAACTCATTTTATCGACCTTGGAAGGATAGAAGGCTGAGTCAACCATGAGCTGACTACCTGAGATTGAACCCCATGTTGTGAGCACAGTTTTGGCTGCAGTACAGCGGTTTAACCACTGCACCATGAGGGCTCCTCGTACAAGCTGGATTTCGAAGAAGCAGAGGAACTAGAGACCAAATTGCTAACATGCACTGGATTATGGATAAAGCCAGAGAGTTCCAGAAAAACATCTACTTCTGATTCATTGACTACGCAAAAGCCTTTGACTGTAGGCCTACTCTAGTTGTGACTTCACCTTCATGGATTGCTGCCTTGTCCTGGCAAAACCTCAGATATGCAGATGATACCACTCTGATGGCAGAAAATGAGGAGGAATTAAAGAACCTCTTAATGAGGGTGAAAGAGGAGAGTTCAAAAACCAGCCGGAAGCTCAACATTTAAAAAAAAAAAGATCATGGCTACCGGTCCCATCACTTCATGGCAAACAGAAGGGGAAGATATGGAGGCAGTGACAGATTTTACTTTCTTGGCCTCCATGATCACTACAGATGGGGACAGCAGCCACGAAATTAAAAGATGCTTGCCTCTGGGGAGGAAAGCGATGACAAACCTCAACAGCATCTTAAAAAGCAGAGACATCACCTTGCCAACAAAAGTCCGCATAGTCAAAGCTATGATGTATGGAAGTGAAAGCTGGACCATAAAGAAAGCTGACCACCAAAGAATTGATGCTATTGAATTGTGGAGTTGGAGGAGATTCTTGAGAGTCCCCTGGAGTGCAAGGAGAACAAACCTATCCATTCTAAAGGAAATCTACCCTGAGTGCTCATTGGAAGGACAGATCCTGAAGCTGAGGGTCCAATACTTTGGCCTTCTCATAAGAAGAGAAGACTCCCTGGGAAAGTCCCTGGTGTTGGCAAACTGTGAAGGCAAGGGGGGAAGAGGACAACAAACAGAGGATGAGATGGTTGGACAGTGTCACTGAAGTGACCAACATGAACTTGACCAAACTCCGGGAGGCAGTGGAAGACAGGAGGGCCTGGCGTGCTCTGGTTCCTGGGGTCACGAAGAGTCGGACACAACTTAACGACTAAACAACAACAACAAAATAGAGCAGCTATGTATATTTTTATTGTCTTGTCCAAAATCCTGAAGGAAAGATAGGAGGGGACAGGGATTAAGTTCACATTGGTCAAATTGCTTCAAAATGTTCATATTAGGCAATATATATATGAATAATACTGTAGAAAAAAATGTTCTTTAAAATACCAAAGAATTTTCCTGTACACATATAAAAACAACACTTTAAAATTATGGATGGATCAGATTCAAGACAGCTAAGTATAGATTGTGGTCTCTACCCCGCCACACACTGTTCTATAGGTTATCCACACATCACTTCTTGTTTCCTCTTGGCATTGCTGAATTTAGACCAGCGTAGGCAACCTGGTGTGTTGTTTTGACTCAACTGTCCCACAAACCCCAGCCAGTAGAAGCCTTAACCGTTATGTGGACAGGTGAAGGATTACTAGAATTGTTGTCCCAAACATCTGGAGGGCACCTAGTTCCCTACCCCTGCTCCAGATCCTTGGTTGGATCTAAACGTGTTCGTATGGGGAGTATACCTTTAGAAAGAAACAGGATTTAAGCTATTCACAAATCACTTAAGTCCCATTGATTAAATGAGTCTACTCGAGGTTTGACTAAATCCGAATCCAATGTGTTGACTCCTGACACAATGTTCAGCAGTGTGCTTAATTGAATGCCTCCTAGCCATGGGCTGATGTACACATTATTGGAGATCTAACACACTTACCACTACGAACCTAGTTAACTTTCCTCCCACTGTGAAAGCTTTTCCCTGGCGACATTTGTCTTTGCAGTTCCAAATTCCCTTAGTTTTAGCAATGAGCCTGGCATTACTGTGACTGATGTTCATCCCTTGCATCTACTGCTGACTGCTGGAGTTTCTTGGGCGGTCCTTGCAGACCGATCCTCCCCCTCTACTGCCTTTGGTCTCTGAACTATCACTTTCCTGAACGGGAGCCAAACATCAGCAGGCAGGCATAGAAACAGAGAAGATATATACCATGGTTCTTAAAGAATCATTGCATTGTTTTCCCAGGGAGGCAGCCAGAGAGATTGGGGTCTTGTTTGCTGAATATTTCAGCTGTTTTCAAGAGTATTTGGCCCCATTCTTCATATTGCTGATGGGGGTTGCTGAACCAGCAGAAAAGAACTTCCTTTATTCTCCCAAGATCTAAGACTGAGTTAAGAGGAACACTGGCAACATGGAGAGATAACGTTCATACCAATAAAAGGATATGCATTTTTAAAATCTACATTAGAGCAGTAACATTGGAAATACTGTTGTACAATATCCTGAAGACGAACACTAAAGATGTAAGGAATACTCACTAAATCCTTCATTTGCATCAATGTAAGCTTCCTTGTCGAGGAATGTAAATGATGACTGCTACTGAAATAAATGCAGTAAGGGGGTCTTTGCATCCCTTTTAACAACCAACCTCTTATTCTATGCTTGCTCTGTGTGTCTGTGTGCATGCATGCACATATTGCATGCACATAGGCATCACTTTCCAAAGGGACAGGACAGCATTGTGTTGCAGATCAGTTGTACAACTTATGGACACCAAACAAGAAAATAACAGTCCTAGCCTGATTTTTGCCTTCAGGCAAAGTATCTCTCAGGGCATGAAGTTTCTTCACTGAGGTGTCTCAACAACACTTAAATCAACAAGAATGCAGAATTTAGTGAATGTTCTTGACATCCCTCGTCTCAACTCAACAAAAGATTTTGAAAGCCCACAGGGACCCTTTTCTCCAGTCAAAAGCAGGAGCAAGACAATAGAGAGCTTCTTTTCCTCTTCATAGTTTTTGTAATTTGCACAAAGTATCTCTGTGCAAAAGTCACATACATTCCTTTTGTGAAGCAAAACACACAGAACAAGCCCAAAATGAATGGTTGAACAAGCCTGAAAGACCGAAAACACCCCTTCTCTCTAATCTTTAAAAGTCCATGCAACAAAGCAACTGCCTCACTCAATTTGTGTAATTTGTGAGAAAGCATTCTTTGCACAATTTTGCTTCATTTGCACACACAAAACAGACTGTTAAAAACCATGCTCTCTTCCCTCGGTGGCAGGGCCACAAAATATCTCTCTCTCACACAGTGTGAAGTGGATAATTTTAACTTTGTAGCTAGCTGCTCATTTTCCATATAAGGATGAGACAAGGAAAAATGTACAACCTTACCCAACACTAAGCCCCATAGGAAAAAAAGCTGCATGCCAATATGGCAACTATACTTCAATACTATGAATGCATAGGAATTTTATTTAGTTCAGGTTTGGAATATAACTGACATGATCCACCCTTTCTGGTCTACAGGGCAAGGGGGGGGAATTGACATAATTCAGTTTCCATTCACATTTCACATAATGCTTGCTGTTCTTTTTTTTACGGCATTTTCCTCTTAATGTGCTCCCCACATCACAGACTATTCTGTAATGCTTCAACCCACACTCGGCTTGGGTAGCTGGGATCGGGGGGGGGGGGACACAGTTAATGGAGTCTGTACTGTGCTAATAACTTCCTTGCTGACTATTACCCAACGGGTAGTCAATCTGAAACACAGAGATCTCAGATGAAACCAGGTATGCTTCTGGAACTAATAGAGGACAATTCAAGTGTGCTGTTAGCTGAAAGACCCATCTGCTTACATCCTGGGAGACTATAAATTTCTAGGGTAATTAGTAGTCACCATGCAGGAAGCAACAGGATATTAAATGTGTTTGCTGGTGTTCTGATTCACAGTTGAAGCTGGCCCCATCATAAGAGATGGGCTGTGCAACTTCCAGACTGCCTAAATTCTAGCCGCCTCTTTCAGAGAGGAAGGGAGCCTGCTGCTTGCGCAGTTGGGTCTACCCACACTTTTTCAGTACACATAATGTGTGAAACAGAGGTTCCAAATTTCCATCAAGGATAGACTCTGCGACACTATCTCAGATTAGTGAATGGGAATCTCAGAAATGTGATAGGCAAATTGCTAAAATTGGAGAAAGAAAATTATATTCTTGCCTATTGTAGATTATGTGTTTCAAAAGCCCAAACAATTATTTATTTAGAAGGGAGTTCCACAGTGTTCAATTGGGCATGCTCTCCTTGTTAGGGCATAGAAATCAAATACATCATTGGGCTGTGTTGGATTCTAGTCTGGGATGTGGTCTTTACTAGAGATACTTACTGGCTTACATCCAGATCTTTGGCTGGGATTCATTGCAGAATTTCTGTCCAAATTGATGATCTGGCTGCCGTTCTCTTCATTCTCACCCCGAAGAGCATTGTTCTCTATAGTGGGTAGCAGAACTATTGGCTGGCACAAAAATATAGGTGACATACTCTTTCTAGTGCTCTATGTATCTCTTATTTTTCTCTTGTATGACACCTTTCTCCCAATGAAGGGACCCAAGATGGCTCTCAATTATTTAAAAAAAACAACCACAAATTGACCAAAAGCAAAATAAATTATGAGACTAAAAAATCAGTTAAGCATGTAACAATATCAAAACAGTTAGTTACCTCTGTTAAACGTGCCTAAAACACATTAAAAACACGCCTAAAAGAATAATAGTGTCAAGCACCAGATTAAAAATTGCCCAGTTATTTGTTCAAAGCCTGTCTAACAAAGATGGCATTCACCTGTTGCTGGAAGAACAAGAGGGAGTGGGGCCAATGTCGCCTCCCAGGGGAAGGCATTCAGCAACCCAGGGCACAGTCTCTGTGAAGACCCTCCCTCACATTCCCAACAGATGTGCCTGTCAAGTAGTGGGACTGAGAGAATGGCTTCTCTTGAAGAGCTTAAGAGCCCAGGGCTCTACAGGGAGATATGGCTCTTCACTGCTAATTACTTCTAGTCACAACATTCATTATACACGAGACCAAGCTTATAAAAGCCACTTTTTAGGAATAGCACTCCCACGTTCCCATGGTCATAATGACCAGTAGTTTAAAAGGTGAGAGAGAGAGAGAGAGAGAGAGACTTTCAGCAGTGCACAGGGCTACCTTGTACCATCTGAAAACTTCTGGCCACTGATACAAGGAGCATAGACTTAAACTAAGAGTGGGTACTAACTTCCTTCTTGGCAGAGGTTTGCTGTGTGCCTTCAGTAAACATTAGTTTTTTTAAAATATGCCTATTGCTGAATATTGCTTTTTTTCAGGTTGAAGACAGGAGGGCCTGGCGTGCTCTGGTCCATGGGGTCACGAAGAGTCGGACATGACTTAATGACTAAACAACAACATTGCTGAAGAGTTCAGTGGTTTAAACACCTGGCTGCAGAGACAGAGGCTGGGAGTTCAATTCCCCACTATGCCTCCCTGCCAGGGGCTGGGACTCAATGATCCCAAGTCCTTTCTAGCTCTGCAATTCTAAGACTATTATTATTGTGGGTTTTTTGTTTTTGTTTGTTCAGTCGTTTAGTCGTATCCGACTCTTCGTGACCCCATGGACCAGAGCACGCCAGGCCCTCCTATCTTCCACCGCCTCCCGGAGTTGTGTCAAATTCATGTTGGTTGCTTCGATGACACTGTCCAACCATCTCATCCTCGGTCGTCCCCTTCTCCTCTTGCCTTCACACTTTCCCAACATCAAAGTCTTTTCCAAGGAGTCTTCTCTTCTCATGAGATGGCCAAAGTACTGGAGCCTCAGCTTCAGGATCTGTCCTTCCAATGAGCACTCGGGGTTGATTTCCTTTGGAATTGATAGGTTTGTTCTCTTTGCAGTCCAGGGAACTCTCAAGAGTCTCCTCCAGCACCACAATTCAAAGGCATCAATTCTTCGGCGGTCAGCTTTCTTTATGGTCCAGCTCTCACTTCCATACAACACTACAGGAAAAACCATAGCTTTGACTATTCGGACTTTTGTTGGCAAGGTGATGTCTCTGCTTTTTAAGATGCTGTCAAGGTTTGTCATTGCTTTCCTCCCAAGAAGCAGGTGTCTTTTAATTTCGTGGCTGCTGTCTCCATCTGCAGTGATCATGGAGCCCAAGAAAGTAAAATCTGTCACTGCCTCCATATCTTCCCCTTCTATTTGCCAGGAGGTGATGGGACCAGTGGCCATGATCTTAGTTTTTTTGATGTTGAGTTTCAGACCGTTTTTTGCACTCTCCTCTTTCACCCTCATTACAAGGTTCTTTAGTTCCTCCTCACTTTCCGCCATTAGAGTGGTATTATCTGCATATCGGAGGTTGTTGATATTTCTTCCTGCAATCTTAATTCCAGCTTGGGATTCCTCCAGTCCAGTTGTGTAGTAAAATGTAAATTAACTGTTGACTAAATCATTACAGAATCATTACAGAAAGAGCTGCACAGTAGTTCATTGGGTTGAGTGACTTGGAGAGAATGGGACATCTTTTCCTGCAGGCCTCTTGGTTAGAACGGCATTGGGACTTGATGAAAGAACACACTCTGCTTTTCCTTTCTTGGTGGATCCAGGAGCTTAGGGTGTGCAGCAGCTTTTATAGGGCGGCCACTGCCAGATCCGTATGTTACTTGCGGAGCCTTTTTAACTTCAAGGGAAATGGGTATAATGATGCTGCCTCAACAGCAGGGGTAGCGAGACTTAATTAGCCTGTGTTCCTAAAGTGGTTTTCGGCTCTGCAGGTGAGAGCAGGAGCGTTAAAGCTTCTTATTTGCATTCTTATTGCCGCCATCATCTACAGGGAGAAAGTGTCAGACCAGCTGTTACTTCAAATTACCTTCCTCTAGTAACCGAGGGATTTTAGCTGTCATCTTGTGCATGGCTGACCCACTTCCACCTCCAGGGGAGGGAGCCCATCTTTTTAGCATATTCTGCTTGCGTCTAGCATGCTCTGTGAGACTAACCAGCTAACCAGCAGCCGTAACAAAAGAAGAAGCATCAAGCTAAGAGGTGAACTGAAGATGAGCCGATTCCTTCGGACAGCCTATTACAAACCAGTTTGTGGAGACGAACTGGAAAGAGCAGGACCAGCTTTGGGCTAATGAGATGGAGAGGGGATGCTACAACTGGAAGGAGCGTGAAGGGAAAGAGCAGCTTTTCTGGGGAAAAGAAATTTTTAAAAGGTTTTTAAAATCCCCATCAGGCTGGCAATGTGATGCCATGTGTACAGTGGAACACGGAAACAAGCTACTGTGGACTAGAGTGCCTAAAATGACAGGTTAGTTTAACTGGGTAAACACAAGCAAATAGGGATGGTACGGATGCTTCCAGAACTTCCTCCACCCCATCGTGTGTAATTTGCACAAAAGTTCTCTGTTTTAAGACAGAGAGAAAGAGAAGCAGACTAATCGGTGCATACTAAGGGTTGGTACAGTAAACAAACTGTCTCGAAAGGATACAATCAACCCTTCCTATGCTTCCAGTCCTTTTGTTGTTTGGCGCTATTTGTGTTACTTGTACTGAAAGCATTAATTAGCATAATGTATACAATTTTGCTTAGTCTGCAGGGAAGGTCTTTCTCTTCATTTGGTGAAAGCACCTTCAGAACACCTCTCCCACTCTTGGGACAAGGATGATGATTTTTGGATTATTTAGTCCTCAAGAGCCAGAATGAGACAAGCAAGGATTTTCACCATGAGTTCTATTACCAATAAGAGTGAGGGAGGGTGGGGAGCAAACTGAATGAAATTCTTGTCCATCCCTAGGTATAAATCTCACAGATTAAAGATGTGCTTCTTGGTTTGATGCCCCCTAATGAAGCTCAGATTTGCAGTTTCCATGTTCTTTCAAACTGAGCTCCCAAGGTCCATTTCCCAGGCATTAGAAGACAATGACCAACTGACCAACCAAAACTCCCATCAAAAACCTTACTGCCTCAGGCTTTTGAAACATAATAGCTTCTTAATTAAGCCAAGTGACAGTTTTATTTCCTGGAACCCATTTGCAAGGTTCAATTTTATTTCTACACAGAATTAATATTTTGCACTTAGAAATAATAACAGACAACAGAGAGACGGATGGAACCGGGGTCGTATCTCTGCTCCCATTACGGAAATGCTTGTGCTGTTGTCGGTACTTTCGGCGATCGGTACTCAATTTCCAGTGCTTGTTCTGCAGAAAACAAAGCATGAATCAATATAATTAAACAGTGCTGCCTGGGCCAAATTAAGAGAAGATGATTATGTCAGCAGAAAGAACCCTTCCTGACTTATGTGTCAAGACATATAGGCAGCATCACACTCTTTTATTGTAGGTGTATTAAACCAGAATAACTTTTTCATCTTCTTTGGTTCTCTACTGAGTGTTAGTAACTCTTATTACAGAACAGCTACAATCACACATAGTTACCCTCAAAAAGTTGGGCAAATGAAAGAAAACAACACAAAACCCCAAAATGATGTATGGGCCATAGAAAACTGGGATCCTTGAGGTCTGATGCTTGAACAGGTTTGAGCTGCAGAGAAAAGTGCAGCAGATAGAGATGCCTCTCCACTCAGCAGTACAAGGACATACCGTATTTTTCGCTCCATAAGACACACCTTTCCATAAGACGCACCAATTTTTTAGGAGAAGAAAACAGGAAAATATAATCTGTTTTCTTCGCTCCATAAGACGCACAGACTTTCCACCCCCCTGTTTTGTGGGGGAAAAAGTGTGTCTTATGGTGCGAAAAATACGGTAGATCCATGTTTTGTAGCCCCAGTATCAGCTGGCTAGAGAGCTCCGTGAGTCAGAGCACCAACATTTGAGAGTTCATTTTCCCATTGTGCCTTATAGGGAAACAGCCTGTGGATCTTTGGGCAAGTTACATGCTCCAAGGATGACCCCAGATGAAGCAAATGGAAAACCATTTCTGAGCACTATGTACATAGGAAACCCTTGAAACAGTTGGCGTAAGTTGAAACTGAGTTGATGGCTTCTTGTAGTTACTATGACTGTTCTTGTTGTAGTTATGTGTACTTGGGCTAGGCCTGTGGCGCTCTAAAGATAACATTCTCCCTGACATAGGGAATGTAGAAGAAAGAAGGCATCACATTTTACCCAAATATCCCTTAAAAGTTTCCTCTTGCTCCCTTGTATGGAAATGAGCAAGCTTTGGCTGTCCAGCTGCCAGTCTTTGGCCCCTCTGACCTATTGTGGCAAACTGGAGCCTCCGAGAAAAGAAATGGAAATGGATGAGAGTCCGCTTGCAGTTTTTGTCAAAGTTTTGGGAGGCACAGGAGTATCCAAAATGTTATTTTAATTCTGAATTGCTGCTCCTGAAAGGGATGAAAAACCTGGAAACAACAAAACTGGCAATGAAGTCCAGATGGGATCATGGAGAATAGATTCACCAATCATGTTCTGATGGAATCCAGTCAGATTGCTTGGACAAGGTGTTTCAGATTAGACTGATGATTAGATGTGGCTGAAGGGCTTCAGCTTGTCCACCACTGACTTCTACTTTGTTGACCCTCTCTGAACTGTATATATCAGTGGGTTTTAGTAGAGATGGAGAGATGACTTGCTGAATTCTATTCTCTCCTCTGTTTAGGTTGTTTTGACATGATCATGTACCTAACTTTTGGCTTTCTATATGTTTCAAAGTTCAGATCCAAGGATCCTTGATTATTGAATGGGACCTTTGAGAGGTGAAATTCAAAATGTTGAGAAAGCCAAGGTTTGAGAATCTATAGTACATAGCACAATTAAATATTTCACATCTGTAGTTGTGTTCCAGATATTTTTAGTCATTCTAAGATCACTCCAACTTGCACTCTAAGGTCAATTCTAAGATCACTAAGACCTGGTTTAAATATATAAATGTTCCTTCTGATGCTTCTAATCTTTAAAAGTCCCTGCAAGAAAGCGGCAACCACAATCTTTTGCAGCAATTTGTATTATTAATATTCAGTTGGTTTTTCTGCATAACTTTGCTTGATTCACACACTAAAATATTCTTTGTTTTGTTCTCTTGGCAAGAGCATTGTAAAACATTTTGCCCTCTCTTTCACATGGAGAATGGGGCCCTCAAGTTTCACATGTGAGAATGAGAGAAGTAAAGATTTATACCCCTGGTCCAGTCAACTCACTCAGCTTGAGTTCAGCTAAAGCGAATGGGAGGCCCAGGCCAAAAATTTCCCTTGGAAGCATGTCGGTAACCTTTCTGACAAATAAATCTGCAAATCCCCTCACAAGTGACAAATATTATACCTGACTCACAGCCAACTCTGGTAGAATTATTTAAGTATCAGAAGCACATTAAATATAACGGTTCCGTTTTATTTTGAAATATTAACTTCTGTGCAAGTAAATGAGATGTTTTGACCTTTTGTAGTGTGTTGGGATGATCCTTAGGGAGATATCAGGGAAGGGAACCAGCTGTTTCGTAGCAAGACTTATTGTTCAATGTCCTGCCAGTTGTGGCAACTTTGCCTACTCGTTTCTCTCCAACAGGGCAGAAACACTGCCTTGGAATCTGGCACTGCTTAAAATATATTTCCTGCTGTTGTGAAGGTAATGTCAGGAACTGATAGCTTCTGAAGCTGATAAGTTTTCATCAGAGGAGAAAACCATCAGAGGACTCTTCCTCTGATGAGTTGGAAGGACCGGGGCAGCAGCCATAACTACAGTGAAGATTAGAACCTTTCCAGTAGCTCAGGAAGAAAAGCACAACTATGTGGATTACTTAAATCAGCGTGAGCAACAGACAGCCCAATTGGCCCCATGATGGGCTAGCTCTAGGGCCCAATGGCCATTCCCCAGGCACAATATTCAGATTAAGAAAAAATAGTTCAGCAAAATATATTCTGCCCTTTAGAAGGAAGGGAAACAATTATTTTAGGGCTCCTCTCTCTCAAACCCGTACAACGTGTCTGAAGACAGTTTCCGTCGTCACGTGGCCAGCACGACTAGACACGGAATGCCGTTACCTTCCCACCAAGGTGGTACCTATTTATCTACTTGCATTTTTACATGCTTTCAAACTGCTAGGTTGGCAGGAGCTGGGACAAGTGACGGGAGCTCCCTCCATCGTGTGGATTCGATCCTACGACTGCAGCACAGAGGCTTCAGCGGTTTAACCCGCAGCACCACCATGTTACCGGGCATGTTAAAGTCAGCTCTGTAGCTTGATTTTAAAGGCTAGAAGAGGACAGAATGTGTAGTTTAAGAATGAGTGGGGCCTGATGAGCAAGAGGGACACCAGAACCAGATGGTGCCTTTTCATAGGGCATTTCCTGCCCCTATATATAAGAAACAGGGAATGGTGTGTCCATAGATCTTGCTCCTAGGCATCTCACTGTATGAAGGCAACATGCTGCATCTCTCACACTTCTCAAAGTTATAAATCATGCTACTCTCTGCATCCATTGCATGTACGTCTGGACACGAGATATTCCCGATTCTTTGCTCTGAACTAGGACGGTATCCAAAAGAATGACACTTCCAGCATTTCACTGACGGTTCACAGACATTCTCATTAGGTATTTTGTCAAACAAGTGTTGATACATTAGGGACTAGAGTTGCATTTCTTCTTTATTCAACTGATAACGATCACATCATTGGGATTAAGTCAGATGAAAGGGCCTCAGGGGGAGGCTAATGAGTTTCTTTTTAAAAGCATTCATGTCACCAGCCAGCTAGTTGCTCATAAATGAAGCTGCTGGGTGGGGTGGGAGGCAGTACTCCTGAAATACCGGAAGGCCAAGTTTTTTCCAGGAGTATCTCACATTGCAATTGTTTATTGCAAGCATATTTATACCATACCTCTCTGAATTAGGTGCCAGAGCATTGCAGAGTTAGAACAAAAGACGTTTGCAATCATATTGTAACAGGTATTTCTTGTTCAGGACATCAGAAGATTTAGTGGTCACTGAATCAGAGAGATTGGGATTACAGAGACTACTGAACTTTGCTCCACATATAGGGCTAAGTCACTGAATTGTAGTGATGAAGGAGATGTGAAGGTTGCCCATTTCTCTTTCTTGCACAGACTGCCCCCACCCCACACGTGTGCTCTGTACTGCCCAGGGACGATCATGTGCGACACATCCCCAGCAGATTAGCACCTATGAAAGAACGCCTACACTTATCCAGATTACACCAAGTGTCACAAGCAGAGTGCAAGGGAATCAAGGCACATGGTCGAACACGGCCAGAGGTCAATCACTAAGATAAACAGGATAACCCCAGATGGCTCCAGCAAAGGAGGTTGTGCTAAAATAGCACAGCTGACGGGAAATGGGCTACCAGTCTGCTTGCACTTCAGGTTTGGAACATAAGGGCATTGTTTGCATGCTCTTGTACATTCCCATGCGGAGGCAGAAATGAATGGTAACACAGCAACACTACATACTGCTTCTCCTTTGAGATATATATATAGCCAGTTTGCATTGCATTTGAAATCCTCACCTCTGAAAACAGCCAAAGTCATATTTCAAGCACAGATCTAAATTTTGAAATGTCTCCCTAAAGAGTTAAGATCTTTAGCCTGAACACTGTGGACTAAACTATACATTACAGGTACTGAGTCATTAGAAAAAGAAATTCCTTATCTGCTGAAAACATGTCATTGTCACAGCAGGAACTTGTCAGAGCTCCCAGAATCAGAAAATTATTTGCCTTTGCGCCTGTGGTTGGGCTTCTGGATGTACATGTAGACTTCACAAACGGGTATGATTACTCAGTCACAAACACCTGCCAGAATTATGTCTTTGAAATACTAAGCAGGTTTCAGCTTCTAACAGCCAGCCCCCTGTAATCTGTAATTTGGCCCTGGGTCAGAAACTGTAGGTCAGCAGTCCCCTTTAAGTGTTCGTCTGCCCACATTATATAGAAGGCAGAAGGAAGAGAGGATGCATGACTTTAAAAAGAAAAAGGGTATGAGGAATAGATTTCCCCCGCCAATGCTTAGCTCTCCGGAATGTACAAGGCTCAGATTCTTTTTCTCTCCATCCAGGCCCCGATACAAAAACTGGGTTCACCCAGAAGAAAAATTACTCAAACCAGAAAGAGTAATGGACTGTGGTGAAGGGAAGGTCCATCCTCCCCTTAGCAGAGGCCATGTTTTACATGCCACCGTTTTCAAAGTCAGTGCTTCTTCAAGCTGAGAACCTCTGTGATTGGAAATGCATGTGCTTACTTCATAACTTGTGGGCTATGTAGCGCTGAAATTTACACTGGCAGAATTATGCCAGTGTAAATATGCAATAGGATTCTGGTCACCATACTTTAAATATTGACATTCTTGTTCTAATAAATTTGTGATCCTTTTAAGCTAGTTCTAAAACATGCATTCAGATCAACTGGAAATAATATTTTGCTGCCATGGCTATTGAATTCACTGTATTGTTGATAACACCTTGTAAAGTTAAACTCATTGGTCTGGACTACTATCTGAGTAATAATCAATCATCTTAAATGTAAATTAATTACTCTTGAAGGTATTTGCAGAGAGAACCCGAACTGCTCTAGCTGTGAACCTGTTCTAAGCTGTGATTAAACTCAGTTCGCGTCACACGGTTTGCGTGGGGCTTTCATCGGCCACGTGTTTTCTGGGCAGCCAGAATGAAGGGCAAATATTTCACCAACACTGGGCTGCAAAAGAGGTTATGTAATACCAGAGATTGTGGAAGGTGCTGATGGAAAGAGTCTTATCTGATGAACTAAAGCTAGAAACCTCCTACTTGAGCTTATGGGTGGTTCCTAACATGTGGAAAGAGTTAAGCTAGTCAGTGGCATTATAAGTATAGAATAAACACCAGCTTATAGATGGCCCACAAATAGAGTCGATTAGACCTGATTGGAAAGCCAGAAATAACTTTCCTTCAATGCTGAATGGGGTCATCCCAGAAAAGTAGAGACGGATTTAAGAGTCCACTCCAGACCTTTTGCCTTTGTGCCAGCTTGTGTGAGAGCAGCAGCAGCAGCAGCAGCAGCAGCAGCAGCAGCAGCAGCAGCAGCAACAACAACAACAACAACAACAACAACAACAACAACAACAACAACAACAACAACAACAACAACTACTACTACTACTACTACTACTACTACTACTACTACTACTACTACTACTACTACTACTACTACTATTATTATTATTATTATTATTATTATTATTATTATTATTATTATTATTATTATTATTATTATTATTATTATTATTATTATTATTATTATTATTATTATTATTATTATTATACACTCCAGCATATCTCATAATGCTAAGTATTACAGAAGGCAACAGATCTCCAGAGTCTCTGCAAAGGATTCTTTAGCTAAAGGTTGAACTGTATTACTTCTATGAGTAAAACGTGCAGTTCTGTGAAGTAATGTCCCCTCCCCTTCAAGTTTCCTGAAGCTAGCATTTTTGCAGTTCATGCTGATTTTCTTATTTTTTCTTATTTTTTTCAGGTAACACATTTTATTTTATGTGGGTGAGCATTAAATATGATAGAAAAACAGATAATGTTCCAGTCCAGAAAGCCATCACTACATGGTTTTACAGAATGCAGACTTGTGTGTGTGTGTGTGTGTGTGTGTGTGTGTGTGTGTGTGCTTGAGTAAGTGAGTGAGTGAGTGAGTGAGTGAGTGTAGGATGATCTTTCAGAATTGAAGAACAAATTTGCCTACAGGATTTTCCCTGTAAATTGCTTTAATAATGGAGCTAATGGCCAGTGGACAAATTGGTCAATGGCCGTTTGTCCATCTGGATACAGCCTGAAGCCATGAAGATGGGATTTAATTTGGAGAAAGATTTCATGCTATGGCTAATGATCAAATATCTGTATCTCTATATATGCAGTATGAGAACTATGTGGAACTGATAGGTTTTCATTATCCTGTCATGATTGGCTCCTTTGCAGTCTTCACCCAAAGGAACGCACGTTCCAGTCCACAGATTTCCACGTTAATATTTGTTGCATTGGCAGATAGGAAAGCCAGTCTCGTTTTGCAAATCACTTTGCAACTGATAGATGTCAAGTGCTAAATACTATTATCTGCATCCCACATTATCTCTAATGATAACTGTCTCTAGCTCCTCTTGTCTCATTTTTTCCAATCTCCCCCCCAAGCTGAAGTATATTTGTGAAGGAATCAGCGCTTGTGATAGGTCTGTAGAAGGGATACTGGAAGACAGCCAGCCTTCCTTCCTTCCTTGTGAGATAGCACTATTTCTTCTTCTTCTTCCTTTTCCTTACAAGATCTTGAGAGCTCCATAATTCATAATCCTGTAATGTGTGGGCCAATAATTGCCCTTAATCACTGGAGAAACATGGCTGAAATATACTGAAATAAGCCATAAAACTCATTACAAGATAACAAGATTCTATCTATTCTCAGAGGTCACTGGAGTGCTGTGCAGGTCAGGGAGCTAATCACCTCACTCAGTGGAAGCAATGATAAGGGGATGCTCTGGGTTCAGTATTTGCACTGTTCCATTGTTCCTCACTGAAGTCTGTGGCTGGAAGGAATGGGGAGAAGGAAGTAGCTGGGTTGGAAACTCTTGCTTTAAAAAAAAAATGCATATTTCCTAGTTTGGGTGGTACACTAACACATCACCCAAAAAAGGAAGTCAAAAGTCCACATTGGTCTACATGAAATTGCATGCAGGAATTTATATGCACATATGCAACGTTATGAATGATTTATAGTTTAAGCAGCATTAGCAATGCCTCTGGCTGAATGGGGAAGATTGAGAGCAGCTGGACCCATGTTCCTGATACTGAGTCTGCTCTTCAGGTGCTCCCTTTGAATGGGCAATTTCTGGATCCCAGATCTCCCTCCTTACAGTCCAGATCCACTTTCAAATGGAGCCCATTGAATCCAATAGAAACCTTTTCAACGGACGACTCTTTTCCCCAAAAGCAGGTATATGACGAATTTAAACATGGAGAGAGAGAGAGAGAGAGAGAGAGAGAGAGAGAGAGAGAGAGAATACAGAAGCAGGGTCAGTATGGAATGGGCTAGAGACAGATAGAAATAAGTCCAGAATCATGTACTGTGGCACAGCAAAATGTTTGCAGTACAGAACAGATGAAATGTTAATTAGTCACATGTAATTTTTTCAGGGGGATGTGGTGGCACTGCAGGTTAAACTGTGGAAACCTCTGTGCTGCAAGGTCAGAAGACCTGCAGTCGTAAGATTGAATCCACGTGATGGAGTGAGCTCCCGTTGCTTGTCCCAGCTCCTGCTAACCTAGCAGTTCGAAAGCATGTAAATGCGAATAGATAAATAGGTACCACCACAGTGGGAAGGTAATGGCATTCAGTGTCTAGTTGTGCTGGCCACATGACCATGGAAACTGTCTACAGACAAATGCTGGCTCTATGGCTTGGAGATGGGGATGAGTACCCCACCCTAGAGATGGACACGACTGGACTAAATGTCAAGGGGAAGCTTTACCTTTACCTTAATTTTATCAGAAATTTAAGGAAGGCATATGAAACCAGTCCACAAATCAGTTTTTAGATATCTTGACCATGGGAATTTTGCTGACATCCAACATACGTGGATTTATAGATAATACAATAAATAGTATATTAAATATATCATAACATATACTTGCTGAAATCCCATTGCTTAGTGAAGTAAGTTGCAACTAGAATAGGCCCACTGAACATATGCGGTCTACAGGGGTGCTGACTCGCCAAATCTGCATTGGTTCATTGGGCCTACTTACTGCATCAAACAATATGCTTTCAGCTATAATGTAGTAAATACACTAAACTTCAGATGGATTTCAGCTAAGATAGAGAGCCCATCAAATTCAGAGCATCCTTCTGCTCCTTTGGAAAAGGTGTGGTTGCTAACCACCACCACCAACAACAAAAAAGATAAGGTGAACTTCAACTAAGAAAAACATGTTTTGGTGGAATTATGCCATTTGGTCAAAGAATTGAGATAAATCCTATATTCTTATTCTGAATTACTTCTCTGAGTTCCACCAAGTACATAGCCAAAATGGCAGGAGGCAGGAGTGAGAGGGAAATGCTAGGAGGTTCTGCACCACCACAGTAGTATAAAAAATATTTAGATGGAGCAGGGACCTAGGATGATGGCCCAGGAAGGACTGAGCATGCACATTACCTGGGGAATGCTGCCTAAATGGAGAGAGGGAAGGGAAAAATATTAACTCTGTGAGAGGGAGATTGGAATGGAAACGAAGAAGCATATGACTAAGAAAGTATATACAGTAAGGCTGCATGCACAAACATGTATGCACACACCAGAGACAGCATTTTATCACAGATCTTTCATGTTTTGTTTTCATTTCAGAACGCCCCAGACCCATGTATGGAATGCGACTCCATTATAAAGCATGCAAACAATAACAGAAAGAACACTCACTAAGTTAATCATCCTTGCTAATTTAGGCTCTCTCAACTCACAGAGACCCCTCAGTAAGAACTTTTCAAGATATCTGGGATTGCTTGCATCCAGGAAAAAGTGAGGGGGGGGGGAAGTGTGTTCTTCCCCTCTTGCCATTGTTTCTGTAATTTGCACAAACTCTCCCTGTGCAAAATCAGTGTCCTTAACCTTTGACGGTCAAGCATAGGATGAATGGTTGCTTGTTCAACAAGAGACAGACAGCCCCAATGAGGCTTTTAATTCTTAAAAATCTGTATGACAGTGCAGCAGCCATTGTTCCCTTGTCAAAAGCACCACAAATGAATGCAACCCTTTGCAGGCTGGAGAGCACAGTTTTGAGGTCACTTGTCCTTGTTACGTGCAGATAAGACAAGCAAGAATTTATACTCCAGTTTGCACCTTTCTCAAGTGATGAATGTCTGTGGTTATGTGTGTTGTGGTTGTGAATGTTTGTGTGTGTGTGTGTGAATGAGTGAGTGAGTGAGTGAGTAAAAAGCACTCAATGTTGCTTTTCTTTGTTGAAATGCAGGCAGCGTTGTTGGCAGACGCAGCTTCCACATGGCATTCTCACTTTGGCTAATATTACCCATGCCAGCAGGATCCCTGCATTTAACTATAGCTGCAGGAGGGCACTTATGAGAAAGCAATTTCATTCTCTCTTTTGCCAGAGGTATGCGGATGAATCCCGGGCATATAAAAGTCAATCTGCTTTCAGCTCCTGAGACTGCCTTGTTCCCCACATCAGGCTTTCTCGAGCAGCCAGGCGGGATGCTGTCAGTTCTGATACCAGCTGCGGTTTTTCTTCATTTAGTGATCTGTGAAAATTTAATGATTGTTAGCATGCTGTAAGTACAGGCGATGTATGCCAGCCTGCGGCACTTCACACCTTCCCAGCCAAGTGCAGTTGGGATGAGAGGGAGGGGAAAGTGAAAGCCATCGTGCAAGGGAGCAAACTTTTTTTTTTTTTTTTGCCAGTCCTGCAGATCGTCTCCTAAAATGTCAGCATCTGCTGTCAGAGGCACATTTCTGGAAAGCTGGACCAAGATGAGGCACATCCTTTTGGAAGGGCTTCATGTTCAGCAGAAGGTTATAAGAGGGGCCAAAGGAGAAAGGGAAGAGTTAGAAAAAAACATGAATTCTGTCTGCTCCTGCCAGTCGCCAATGGCTCCATGCATGGGCTGGCAGCTTCGATCTCTCTTCTGTAAATGGCAGATTGCATTGCTGAGACCTCGCTCCAGAAAATGTGTTAAGCAGAGTGTCACCACAGAATCTCACCAGTACATTGGACACCCTTCCTTGGGTACAGTACTGCAGGCATTTTGGAGAGAGCTGAAAGGAATTCTAGTAAGATGGGTGACATTTCTCAAGGGCTCCCTCTGTCTGATAAATTCATGTTGCTGCTGAAGTTTACCAAAAGCAAAACTGAGAAACATTTCCCTCTGGGGGAAGCAAGAGTTTACCACTCTCTCATGCCTCAGCTTGTATGAGAGAGAGTCAGCTGGTCAAACCTATATACAGTAGCTGTCATGGAATGATGTATTTGCCAGTTTTGAAGTGCAGAAGCTCATGATGACCAGGGCTTGGAAAAAGTTATTTTTGTGCACTCATTTAGCCACTACTGGCTGGGGAATTCAGAAAGATGACAGGCCCCATAGCCATATTTTGTGGAAGTGTATGTGGGTTTGTATGCGTACACCGTCACCAACATTAGAAACAGAAACAAACCACTAACGTAATATCTCACAAACAACTTTAAAGCACTCATTTTTAATCCTGTGCCTGGTAACCCCAGATTCAGCTCCTTTGTGCTGACTTACTCCTGGTGTTTACTTTGGATGGAATAGGTTTAAACCACAGAATATACTGAGCTCTCACCAAAATTTTTTTCAGAGAGCTAAAATGCCACCTGGTGCTTTTAATGATTAAAAACAAAATATCTTGCAAAAAAAGAAAAAGTGTTGCAAGTTATAGTTTTTTTAATCGATGACAATGAAGTGCGAACTTCAGCAAGGAAAAGGAAAGTATCCACCGCTTGAATGTTTCCTTTTCCCTGACTGCAACATGATAGAAAAAATAGTAAAATTTGAAAGCCTCATTATCACTTCCATCATTTGCCAAAGCATGGGGGGATCTTTTAGTTACCCTGATGCTCTGGCAAAACATGCCGTGGGGGCAGAGGGGAGCAATCATAATCCTGAAGCTATATTTCTCTGCATTTCCTTTCCACTACTGGTAGAAAGTTGAAAAGGGGGAACTCCATTAAATAAAGTCTTACCATACTCCTTTTAAAAAAAGGAGTCTGGTAAATTTAGCAGTGGAACAATACTACATCCATTTCTTCCAGTTCTGTGGGATGTTAAAAGGTCCTATCATGCTTTTCTGGGGCATAAATTTGCTAGAACTCTGTTGTTAGCATTTACACTAAAATGAGCCCACTCGCCTATTTTCCGGAGCCGTTTCTTGGCTCCTAACGTGGTGTTTATATATACTCTTGCCTCACAAAGTGTGGTAGACCCAGATGTTTACTATACCACCTCTGCAAATGACTTAATGTGCTTTTTTTAAAAAGTGCTGGCATTTGATCCTTAGCAACCCATTTTACAACAGGATACAACACTGAATGTGATAAGTATGTAATGACGGTGAGGTGACAGGCCGTAAAGCCTAAGACAGAAAGTGATCTATTTAGTTGCCACTTTTAAATATCATCCCATTAGGTCACTAAGCAAGAGGATGGAAATTTGAAAGAATTAATAGAGGTAGGTTTGGAGGGGGAAGCATACATCAGCACTAGGAGGGTGGCAAAGCTAGGGAATGTGCATGGCCTCCAGTTTGGAAGGAAGAAATTCTCTTCTTTACCACTGATGCATGGTGTGGCCTTGGTCTGCTCATTTATGTTCCCATCTGTTCACTGTTCTGTGATATAAACTAAAAGTCAGGACTCAGATTCAAAAAAAAGTTTTGAATAAAAGACATTAGTCTTATGGCTATGAGTTCATTGAATAATTTAGTTGAAAGGGGCCTGTCAGGCCATCCACCCCCTGCTCAAGGCAGGAATTCAAGTCAAAGCAGATCTAACAGAGGGTGGTCCCATTTTCTCTTGAATGCCTCCAGCATTGGAGTGCTCCTCACTTCTCAAGGTAATTGGTTCTATTGTCATACTGCTCTTACAGTTAAGAGGTTTTTCCTGATATTCAACTGAAATGTGGCTTCCTGTAATTTGATCCCACTGTTGCATGTTCTGCATTATGGGATGATGGAGAACAGATCCTGCCCCTCCTCTAAATGACTACCTTTCAAATATTCGAAAAGTGCTATTACGTCTCCACTCAATCTTTTTTCTTCAAGGCTAAACATGCCCAGCTCTTTCAGTTTCTCCACAGAGGGCTTGGCTTCCAGCCCCCTGATCATCCTTGTTGCCCTCCTTTGAATTTGCTCCAGTAGCCTCCCTGGGTGAAGTAGGCAGGAACAAGGAAGGGACAAAGTGTAAAGATTGTTGTCTTTCAAGAACCTTTTATTGAAAAAAAAAAGCCTTCTTCTAAAATCAGAGGTTTGAGACAGCTAAAAAGATTTGTGATACAGTAATCCTAAAAAAAAGAGAGCAAAGCACTTTGATTTCCTCTACTGTTACTCAAACCCGTAATAAAACATAGTAATTGTGGTTTGCCATCTGCATCTATCCCAAATCAGACTGCAACATCCCCATCCCGCCCCCACAAAATTGCATGCAGCTGCCTGGGTGCGCTACACATTAAGGTTCGTTGATTATTCCCACCACCTCCTAAACCTATTTTTACCCTACAAGATTAGGGCCCACATGCATATGAGAAGGAGCAAAGATATGCAGAATAATGAAGACTGACAGTCAAACACACATCCATGTTGGAATACGCGATACTGACCATTTATTTTCTAGAAATATAATATACTGTGTATTAATTTCCCATTCTTGGGTGGTGGAGACACCAGGGGAGGCATGCCTTTGTTTGCTATGCCACATTTAAAGCAATAAAAAAGCAGTGACTCAGGAATACATTGTAGTTCCTTGTGCTGATGCATTTAGTTTCCCCATTGATTCCCCACACTGGTAGAATGAATTGCTGGCCAGTCCGTTGCCAGTTAGGGCGACAGCACCTCTTCTTACAAACCTGACTTTCTGGAGATGTTAACTGCTGAAACAAATTTAAAAAAAAAAACGATGAAAGGAGTCATTAGCCACTAGCTAAAGCCCCCCACGCCCCCCAAAAAAATTCAGAGGATTTGATCTACCATTGATTCAGCTACATCCAAAATAACTCCAATCTTGACATTTAAGAACAGTTACTTACTGGGATTTTGCAACGGTCTGGTCATTGCAAAGTACTTGTGTGGGTGTTTGTAACCAAGTACCAGCAAATCATTCTGAAGGTTGAGTGGATAAAAACTACGGAGACCTCGAACACTGGTACTGGAAATGATTGTTACCTGCATGTATCCTTGGTAAGAATGCTGAGCCAAATATCATCCAAAGCAAAATTCAGACTTCTGTGTGCCTGTCTATTCTCAGGCTCACACCCTTTTTTTTTTCAAGCAACAGTCCTAGGCAATCTCAGCCTCCTACGATGAGCAGATGGAACCTCACCCCTCGATTGCTCAGGCTTGGAGCAAATTCTGACTTCCTAGAAATATAATTAGATAACAACAACAGGATATTAACAAAATAAAGAAAGGGGAAGAAAATAAAGTAATAAATACTTAATTCGGATAATAAATGGGAGGTATATAAGAGTGGTAACAATCAGTAACAGGAATCCCACAAAATATTACAGTTTCCCCCTCCCTACCTCTCTCCACCAATATTGCTTTCCTTCCATAAATAAAAATCTATAAGTTGGAATATGACAAATATTCACTAAATTCCAAATTCCTATTCAAGGTGTCTGAACATGATGAGATAACCTCAGTGAGGAATTCCCAGTCCACGTGAGATTTCTTGCCACGTGAGATCTCAAGAGCAGTTTCCTCCTTCCAGACAGTTTTTTCCCCTATTAACATTCCTGCTAATTTTTATTGAAAATTTTTTAAATCATCTGCACGATATGTATGGCTTTAAAGAGCACTTAATAAACCCTTTGTAAACCAAATTTGACTTTGTTCCGGCTTTTTCTTTTTTTGCCCATAGGATTAGATTTCATAATTAGATTTCAATGCATTCCTATGGGAAAACGCCTTTCGCAAGATGAATTTTTCACAAGACAGCATTAACCGTGGAACGAATTAAATTCTTCTTGCGAGACACCACTGTAGTAAGAAAGTAGAAGAATTGAAATCACAACCATTAAAGGCCTGTGTATACAAAAGATAGCACCCACCCCCTTGAGCAGCCCTTTGCTTTAGCTGTCCCTCTGTGGCGGAAAGCCCACTCAACAGAAAGGGTTTTGCCTGCCAAATGAAGGACAACAGAAAGGGGGTCAGCCAGGCGTCCCTTGGCTTGGAGTTCCAGGATCTTGGAGCAATCACCAAAAAGGCCCTCTATTGCATCCTCACCAAACATGCTTCTGAAGGTGGTAGAATCAAGAGAAGCATGTCTCCAACAGATCTCAAAGCTGGTACAGAGGGATACATAGTCTTTTCCATCCGTCCTTGAAAGCCTGCAGCAGAACCAAACCGGTTAGCGTTCAAGCTACTGCAGGACTTTGTTGTTTGTTACAATTAAGTTGTTGTCAAAGGGCAGCTATCAACAGTGTCTTTGTGTATGTGTGAGTGTGTGTAAAGGAAAAGGCTTAATCTTGAGACAATAGGAGTGGGACATCTGCCCAAAACTCCTGTCAGGTTTGAAACACCAGCGCCGTCGGTGAAAGCTGCAACTGGCCAGGATTTTCTTGGCAAGCTTTGATTTGTTTGCATACTTAAGCTGGTATGTCTGTCGTTTCAAATAACACATCCGTGGCGAGTGAAGAGGAATGCCTTGTAAATTCTGCTTGTGTCCCTTTGCTGGGTAGGAGATGTGATGGAAGCCTGCTGTTGCTTCTTTTCTCTTTTCTCTCCTCCCTTTCTGTCTTTTATTTCTCCTTTCTTTGGCACAACAGGCTGGCAGGAGCCTTCTGGTTTTCAGAAATAGAGCTTCCCCACAGGTGCCTAACGTGTTGCGTTGCCCGATGTGAAAATCAATAAATATGCTCACTGTAGAAAAAAAAAAGCACGGGCAGCCAGGTGGGGTGGGGGGAATCTAATACACAGAAAAACTCAATATGAGGCAATGAGGGGAAAGTAAAAGCTCTCCTCTAGGGAATAATGGTTTGAAATGGAAGTCTGAGAAAATAATGACTTAAAAAAGAAGAAGAAGAATTTTCCTGTGGAACTAAGTGCGAAGCTTATAAGAACAAAGAATGCTTCAGGGCCAGGCCAGTGGCTTCTTTAGATCTTGGTTCTGTCTTGAGTAATGGAAGAGTTGTATTGTTAAATGGTGAAAGGCAAAGAACAATATCTATTGTAGTGGTCATTCCAGCAGAGGAGGGGGATTGGTAGGAAAAGTAGAGTTTTAAGGGGGAAAAAAATCTGAATTTTGTTCATATGTGTGTGCGCATGTGTTTTCTGAAACAAAACTATTTGTGGTTTTGAGACCGGTATTTCAGTCCTCCCACCAAAGCCTATGCATGTTGCAAACTTTTCAGCATTTTTCTTTTTGCAAAAATGTGTATGTGTGTTTGCATCCTCTTCATTTTGCAAAGCATGCTGAAAGCACAGTTCCCAATTGGAACAGAGAGAAAAATAAATACATGTAATTTGCCCTTCCTCTCTGGTGCTCTCACTTAGCTGCAGTCACCCTGTTAGATGGACAAATCTGATTTACCCCATAGCATTTTGATATCATTGGGTTCACTTTCTGATTGCTGGCTGGCTAAGAACAATTCAGAATGACTGGGGTGAAGCAAGAGCGAATAGCAGCTGGTATAAACAGCAGCGCCAACCAGAATTTTAAAAGGTCAATATTTACATAAGCTAAAAGTGGGGGGGGGAGAGGGGGAGCAGGTTGAAAATATCTTTATCCCACCAAATTACTAGCTTTTATCCAAAACTGAAATTGAAAAAAATAGCAACATATATCTCCCTAAGTAATGAAATAAAACTGCAGCTGCTAAATTCATGGCACATCCTTCTTGTCCTCCTGTAGGTTCCAGAACAGACAAAACAATTTGGACCAAGAAATTTCTACTACCATAGTCTTACAAAGCTGCTGTGTCAAAGTCTCCTAATGAGTTACTCCTAAATGGCCAAGAACTCTTGTCCACTTAAAACGTGAAAAGGCAACCCTCACAGTTCCAGTGCCTTGTGTGAAAATGGGAAGCAAGGGGTTAATCCCTCTAAAGATTGCTTCTGTTATTAAAAACTAGAAATGAGGGCAAGAGAACCTCTTGAGTTGAAACTGATTAGTAGGAGCGGTTGGACTGTCACCACTCTTGATTTTATGATAGTCCTATAAAAAGCAGCCGGTAATTCATTGAAACAGTCTTTGGTTTCGTCGTGCTATGAACTAGGGCTGCATATCAAGCAGGGCACCTTTTTCATAAAGTTTCTGACTTCACATCTTTCCCCAAGTGCAAGGAAGATGTTTGTAGATCCATCCATTTTTTTTCCTCCCTGAAGGTGCTGGGGTCAAGAAACTAAACAGTTGTGACAAAACTGTAGCTACCACCTGCTCCCGAAAAAATAGTTTTTCCAAGGTCTGGGTCAGACTAAGATAAAGATCAACTCGAATCTATCAGCGGAACATCTTCTAAGTGGCTTGGGAATCTTGGATAAGAGTCTCAGTTGATCCAATGCTGAGCAAATTAACTGCATTTAGATCCCCCCCCCTACAAATCATTTTATGACAGGCATGGTTTTGCCAATTCGGGAGGGGGGGGGAGGTGGCATGGCAGGAAACGTCACTCAGCAAAGAACAACCTATTGTGCTTCCAGTGAGCCTCCTGAGGGGGGTTTCATCCATCATTTTAGCCCTTCACAATTGGACCAGCCCTAGTCTTACCGCAATGAATTCTCTATTCGCTGAAGCAGAAGCACTGCTATCTTGGGAACCCACTAAGAGTGCAACACAGGCTTTGCCCACTAGCTACTTTGTTGAATTTGATGTTCTCTGGCAGCGTTCCTGCCAAGCGCAGATTTCCTGAGTGGCCTTCAGCAAATTGCTAAACGTAGCTCTGCTGTATAGGCTTCATTTTTCTGTCGATGGGGACATGATTTCCACACACACACACCCACTTCCTGGATGTTTATGCTGTGTCTTGCCATGTACCTTGGTGGTAAGGAAAATTGGACACATGGCTGTCTCTCTTCTATTTGTCTTGTGTGAAAGAGAACTGGGCAGTGAAAGCCTTAAGGATTGTGGTTCACAGTGGTTCTCCACCCTTCCGGCAAAACATCTGAAAAGGTGAGTCTTAAACTCCACCTTTACGGCACTTTTAGCAGTGTTCCCCTGGTTCGTGCAAGTGCAAGGAAGTGAGTGGATTTAAGATTGTGAAACACTGAGAAAGAGGCAGGTGATTCTTTCACAAAGGTCAGTGACTGGTGTGGACTTGATCCCTACTTCAGTCCCCAGGATCTCCAGCTGCAAGAATTGCAATTATGTTTGAACGAAGTTTTGGAAGACTATCTCGGATGGTATCCCTGAACCGGATGAATTGGTGGCCTGACTCCGTATAAGACAGCTTCATATCTTCAGATCAGGGCTGTCACTAGGGTGGAGCAGCAAGGGGCTTTGTCTGAGAGCACCAAAATTTAGAGGGAACCAACATCACTAAAGGTGAATCTACTGATGAATTTTAGGGAAATAATCAGCAATACTCTCTTGCCCTGTTCTATCCCTTTAGGTTTTTTTAAAGCACAACTTGTATTTCTCTCTCTCTCTCTCTCTCTCTCTTTGGGGTTAGGAGAGAACCCCCTGTTTCTCGTCTTTCTTTTAAGAAACATCACACCTAAACCCCACAATGGAGTGGGTGAGAGATGGTGCCATTTGCCCCAAGTATAAAAACTCCTAGCTACTCCTTTGCTCCAAATGCATGTGTGGAAAGACGGGTCCTCTTGAGGGTGTGGGTGACAGATCCCAATTAGACTTAGCACCAGTCCTGCTCAGAGAAACACACCACTGTGCTGCTGCCCCTCTTCCCACACTGCCATTGAATAATAGTACTCTGTCCCGCCAAATGCATATTTCTGTCTGCCAATGTCTTGTTTACAGTTAACAGGTTTTGGGGTGATTTCTGAGGTTTCGAGGAATTGCTGTGCTTTGGCAGGTCTCTGGGCAGTCAGAGCAAGGACGCTCAGGTCAAGTGATGTTGGAGGAGGAGAAAGTCTGATGCAGTATTGACATCTATGCTTGCTTTAATAACTAGATGCGACTCTCCTGCTGAACTGGGGTGAAGTGGTTTTGTATGCGTGTTGCCCCATGCACATATTCTCTCTCTCTCTCTCTCTCTAACACACACACATACATTATTTTGCACTTGTCGCACTAGGAAAATATAATCTGTTGTCTTCACTCCATAAGACGCACAGACTTTACACCCCCCTGTTTTGTGGGGGGAAAGTGTGTCTTATGGTGCGAAAAATACAGTAACTCTGATAGATCTTCTTGTATTTATGTGGCTTGTTTTATTGTTGTATTTATTTGCTACACTTATACAGCCTTTCTTCCTGTGATCTCAATGCATGTAGTTCTTCTTGTCTCCACTGTGTTCCTACAATAACCTTGTTAGGCAGGCCAAGTTGAAAGAATAGGCGTGGTTTAAGGTCACCCAGTGGGCTTCCTGGTCAAATAGAGATTTGGAAAACAGAACCCAGATTCCTAGCCCAGCTGTCTACCTACTACACCACACTACTTGAAAGTTGCCATGTATTTTCTCTGTAATTATGCCTAAACATACCTAGTTCATCTTTGTATTCTTCTCCTTTGCAAAGCAAGCGCTAACTGGTTTTGAATTTTCATTTCCGATTTCCCTCCTTCCTCCCTCCTTCCCTCCCTTTTAACCTGTTCTCTATTGAGGGGGGGACGACAAAAAGGGTGTCAGTATAATGAAAACAAAAGAGGGATAATGAAGGGAACATTTGGCTCCAGGAAACAAGCGGTGAAGAGTAAAGAACAACTCAAAGAAGTGAAGGGGAAAAGAGGAGTGTAGGAGGGGGGAAACCCAACATCATTGTTGCAACATCAAAGCTTAACATTGTCCTGATTTCAAAGGAATTCAATATAACACTTTGCTTTGCTTCACCCTTCCCCTTTTTTCTGTTTCAGGTAAGTGAAATTTTCCTCTGCTCATCCTCACAATGGAAATGGACGTGTATGGTTTTTGTTTAAAAAAATGCAAAAAATCTCCACCAAAAAAAGGAGAGAGAGAGAGACATTTGCTGTGAAAAAATAAAGCGGAGAGGTGGTTTGGCTGCTGACTGCTGCTCAGGTAGGCAACCACTTAACAGAGACTTGGTTGCAACTGGGATTCCTTTGAGGGTGGATTTTTTTTAAAGAGATCTTGTGAGAAGCATAAAACACAGACGGACATGAAGAGCCCTTCCTATTATTCTTTGCAGTCACTTGTTAAATTCCGAGGATAGGTTTCAGCAATGGTGTTTGCAACTGATAATCTAGTTGTTTTAATACTCTGTGTTGGGAAGGTGGGAGAGAGCTTGTGGAAGAGGACTAGAAGATGAGGAATGCTGGGATCCTGGCACAGAGAGAGGAAAGATGGTTGTTTAAGGAGTATATGCTTTATTTAGATTTCATTTTTGGGTATATTTGTAAACACATGTGGTCAATGTTAATATTGGTTTGCTGTTCTTTCTTTCTTTCTTTCTTTCTTTCTTTCTTTCTTTCTTTCTTTCTTTCTTTCTTTCTTTCTTTCTTTCTTTCTTTCTTTCTTTCTTTCCAATGACTTTGATATTTGGTTGGTTTGTTTTTAATTTATTATAAATAATAGCATGTATCAATGGCAATCATTTCCTCACGAAAGCGGTTGATGTAACTTAATTTTCACATAGTCACAGTAAACGAAAGCTACTATGGATTTTACTTCGCTGTTTGAGCAGTGGTTTGGATCCAGGTTTAGTCGTGCACAGAAGAGACTTGTTGCAGTTTACTGTTAAAAATATTCACAACCAATTTGTCCTCCAATTGCAATGGGTCTACTTTAGCAATAGTAGCAATAATTTCATACTGTCAAGTTATTTCCAATTTAGGGCAACCCTTGACTAGTTTTGCTCAGAAATGGTTTACTATTTCCTACTTCTGGGAATGTCCTGGAACTGCACAGCTTGCCCATAAGACTCTTCTCCTGGGGAACTGCACCCTCAGCTCCTGCTACCCAACTCATTGACCTATCCAGACAGCTAAGTCTTCTTCAAACATGTCTAGGTCTGCTCCATCCAATATATCCTTGTTTGAAGGGTAGCAGCGAAAAATATTTTGGTATTCAGGAGAGCTTGAAAGGCGGTTGGGTGATAAGTATTCTTGAAAAAAGTGATGGGAGCTTAATCAAACATGGCTCCATGCAGGCTGTATGTTGGGACAGGCTTGTTGCGTGCAGTTGCAACAACCTCTTTACACTGTTGTGAGCATTCTTAGTGAACTAATCCATAACATTCTTGATACAGTTGGTAGTTTGAAAGGCTTTTAACTGCAATCTTCCATGTGTTCTTTTTAGTCCCATTTTTAAAAAAAGATGCACTCTATTGTAAGAGTTACCTCCGTGGGAAACAATAAACTAAACATTTACTCAAAATATGGAAAGTGCAAAATATGGTACAATATTTGGTTGTTTTTTTAAAAATGTGGTTCCTTCTACAGTTTAGTGTCACTATATTGAATACATGGGATGATGGGGAAATGCATAGTCCAAGATAAAACTGTCTGATCTTCACATGCATTTTGCAGAGGTAGACTATCCATATATTTAGGTAAACCTAGCTGCCACTCCATGTTTGTCTTCATTTGGTACACCTGACTCAGGTTTTTTAAAAAGTGCTTTAATTTGGGAGTCTATTAAACATGGGGCCCACAAAGAAGAGGCAAACAAAAACTTTAGTCTACAATAGACCTTAGTAAGAATTGCTGCATTAGACTGTAGTTATAAGTTTATGTCTGTTGGCTTCTTTCCATTTTGTTCTCCCTTTTGATGAAGTTAAACAACAATGGAGACTATTAGAACAGGTATTGTCACTGAAATAGCTTACAGGTAATCATGGCTCCAGACACTCCCAGAGGATCAAGAAAAATGCTACATTTATCAAAAAGAATGAGAGCCTGCACTGCCAAAGGCAGATTAAAAGTTCATGGAATTGATTGTTTACAGTGGATAAGTGATAATCACGATGATGATGATAGAAAATGTTTCTTGTTTTTTAACATTGCTGGTGCAGGTGGTGGACACAAGGGTCATGCCTAAAAATGAGGAATCAAATCTTAAAAAGATAAGGGTGAGGTTGCATGTTTGCAAAACTACTGTATTTTTTTTTCATTTTTCAATTTCAGGAGGTAAATTAGCAACTATTGGCAACTGTTTTAAATTGATAGCCAAAGATTTTGAAACTACTGTACTCCAGTTGCCAAAATTAGTAAGGGGAAGAGTCTTGCTCTTATATTCTTTTAGTTTCTTGATTTAATGTCTAGTATATTACTTTGCAATTTTTTTGCTTTCTGCTCTTTTGAAATTTCTTGTTGATAGAACTCCATTTTCTAGAAGGTATATTTTTCTTTGTTGCTTATTCAAAAGAATACTGTCAGGCTTATTAAATCAACTGTTTTATCCCTAGCAACGTGCTTGCCCTAGTATAGTACTGCAGTTTTGTTTTCTAAAACTGGAAGTAGCTGGAACTTATGTGAATAACCCAACAGATTTGGCTGACAGCTGAAAAAGGAAGATGGCAGTGATCTTGATACTATGATGTTAGGAACTGTTCTAGAATTTTATTTCTTAGTTCTGTTGGGTATTGAATTCTGATCAGCTTGCATTAATCCTTCTCGTGCAATTTTCATGAAGACAAGAAACATATGGGCACTGTTATGTGCAGATTTATATTTTTGGATTACTAGCTCTCAGAATTTCTTAGACATCTATGTTGGTGTAGAATTCTGGAAGCTGTGATCCAGCAAGACATATCTGCATAATTCAGATAACTTGGTAAATGGCTGCTGTTGAAAACAGAAAGCAGGTGTTTCTTTCTCTTTCACTTCTTTAATATCTAACAGATATCATCCACACTGTTCCTATTTCCACTACTTTCTTCTATTTATAACATTATTTTGTGTTGCCTCTTGCCCTTGAATGAGGCAAAAAGAAGGTAGAATAGGTTGTTAGGCAGTAACACGGAAGAAGTTACAGTGGTGCCTCGCAAGACGATGTTAATTCGTTCTGCGAAAATCGCTGTCTTACGAAAACATAGTCTTGCGAAACAAAAAAGCCAATTGAAATGCATTGAAACCAGTTCAATGCGTTCCAATAGGCTGAAAACTCACTGTCCAGCGAAGATCCTCCATAGGGGTGGCCATTTTCGCTGCCTGTAAAGTGGGGAATCCATCCTGAAAACACAGCGGGGAGCCATTTTGCACAGCAGGCTGCCATTTTAGAACCGCCGATCAGCTGTTTCTAAATCGTCGTTTAGCGAAAAATCGGTTCCCGAAGCAGGGAACCGATCATCGTTAAGCAATTTTCTCCCATTAAAACATCATTTTGTGATCGCAAAAGTGATCACAAAAACTTCATCATCAAGCGGTTTTGTCATTTAATGAGGCAATCGTTAAGCAAGGCACCACTGTATAGGAAAACAAAAAGATAATTACAGGGTTTCTGTGGTAGCCATGCATTTAGTATTTTCGTTTAATTATGACCAAATTGTATTCGTGGGTTTGTGCAGGCAGCAACGTGCACACAAATACATCTGTGTTCAACACTGAACAGAAGTGGGCAAAATACAACCTTCGGGGTGTTATTGCACTGCAACTCCCATCAGCTCCCTTCAGCATAGCCAAGGGTGAGATATGTTGGGAGCTGCAGGTCATCATCTTTTGAAGGACCTCAGTATCTTCACCCATGCTTTGCAGGTGAAGGATAAGTTACCAGGGATGGAGATTTGAGTCATGCGACTTGCTGTCAAGTCAAATTTAAGTCACATGGGTGACTAGATACGGACATGACTCAAGTTTATTTTTTCCAATGACTCGGCTTCTACTTGAGACTTGGAACCCATCCATTCCTCCCTTTTTTTCCTGAGGAAAAAGCTTGTTTTGATAGAGGCTCTTAGGACTTGGTACCAAAGCCTTTGGACTCAGAGTTGGGACTTGACCCCAAAGACTCAAGACTCAAAGATTTGATACCATCTTTGTAAATTATTCAGAGTACAGAATAATATTATTTTGCCCAGTTTCTTCAGCATGTCATGCCCACTACCTACTTTGAGCCCTACCAACAGAGTGCTTTACCTCTGTACGTGGTTTAATTGAGACTCAGAAGGGAGAGTTCTTGGTTTAAGTGGTTTTCATGGTTGTTGCTGTTGTTGCTTTCAATAACAATAGTCCTAAGCAATCTCCTGGATCCAATCTATCTACACAAAGTATAGATTGCAATTTTGTTCCTTCACAGGCGGTCAACTGCTGCTTCCCCCCCCCATACAAGCACGTTTATAATATAAATTGCTTTTATCTCCCACAGATGATGGTCAAGCAGAATGATGCCTGTGGTGGGTTTTTCCCAGAGGCCAGCATCAGCCATGTGCGACATAGACAGGAAAGGAAGGAGGCCTACAGATTTGACTTGAAATAATAATAATAAAAAAGATCATATGTAGCTGAGAGAGAATAAATAGGGGCTATCAAGATGTCAGATTTATACAGAGCCATTCTCCTGACTGGTGGGGGTAGGGGAGGGGGAACCCAACAACAGCAGCACTTCAATTCTTTATGAACACAGATGGTATTCAAGTGTTTGCTTCATGAACCAAAGATGCTGCCCTGTGCCTTCCAGATTTTTGCAGTATTTTCAAATGGGTAAAGCAATGGGGAGAGTGTCTGGAGGGAGGGAGCTGTTGCTTGGGTTTCTAAATTCTGGACGAGATAGAGAAAGCCTGTTTGAGGACGTTCTGTGGGACGAGTCAATGCGTTCCAGGACCAGCTTCCCTGGACCATTGTTAGGCCTGTAAGGGTAGGCAAGAACTGGGAGTCCTACCAGCATCCCCAGTCCCACCAGTTGGGAGGGCAAAGGAGTGTTGGAGGAAGGGAACAGCTGAGCTGGAAGAAAGCAAGTTGTCAATGGCTACGCATTATGGTTGCCAGTTATCCCTACTATCAAATCCAGTGTGCTTCTCAAAAAAATACCACAATCTTCATTACTTTCTAAACATAGGAAAGTTATTTCCACCTCCAGAGAAGTTCAAAAGACCTCTATTCAAACTGCCCAGGCTTCTCTCTGAGGTAATGACATTTTTCCCACTTTGATAGAACATAAATGGGTTAGAAGAGTGGTGTGGGCCAGAGTGCAGGAAGTGACTGCATCCACTTCCATTCAAACTGGAACAGGGTTTAAATGCATTTATGGACTGGTCAAAATTACTCCAAGTCTTTGCATTCCACATATTGTGTGTAGCAAGCTTCCTCTTTCTATAGCATGCCTCTTAGTTCTTGTCCTCTTCTTTATTGTGCAACACATGCTCACAGTTGCAAAGGGAAAAAACCTCTGGTCAACTTGTTTTGGCCTTTTCCTTGTGTCTTTTGCTAAAAAACATCCTCCTCCTGAGCTGAAGCTCCTTGTCAAATGCTCTTTGGCAGGTCCGCCTTAGGAGGAACCGATGGCGGCATTCCATTTGCGATGCGTGAGAATGGTGGGGGGAAACCTCCAAAGAGTTGGAAGGGAGAGGGAGGGAGGGAGCAGAGCAAAGGAAATAATGGTGTGTATTTGAGGCAAATATTTAGACAATTCCTAGACTCGGTTGGAATGAAGTGTTGGCTGTTAATAACAGATATCATTGGAGAGAATGGAGTTACAAGATGTTACTGCTCTGAACTGATTAGAGAGGGGAGCCTGCCATTCAGGATTGCTCCCAGGAGGTTTTCGACACAAACATGCTGGCAAGGGGCAGCTGTGTACATGCATAGTTTTGTTTTGAGCCTCCTCCTCCCCCCCTTAGGGATGTCACAGGCAGTTTACTCAATCTAGTTGCAGAGACTTTATCCATTGCATCATTAATGGACAACGTAGGGAAGGGAAAGAACTCATAGCACTGGGTTTTGGAGGGACCATATCAGGAAAAGGGCTAAATCTAGACCAGTGGTTCTTAACCTTGGTTTACTCAGGTGTTCTTGGACTGCAACTCCCAGAAGCCTTCACCACCAGCTGTGCTGGCTGGGGTTTCTGGGAGTTGTAGTCCAAAAACATCTGAGTAACAAAGGTTAAGAACCAGTGATCCAGACCACATCTAATCGGAATTAGACAGATAAAGTGTAAGAGAACCCAGAATGTGTTTTGTCTGGTGTGAGAGGGCACAATGCCTGGAAGTGTAATCTGTAAAAAGGAACAAGAAAAAAAAAGCAGATGATAATAATGAAAGAAAAGTGGCCTATTAACTCATCGGTCAATTATGCTTATTGAAGATTCATGTGCTTATTTGTGCGGGTGTCAGATCCCTGGTGAACAAGAGTGAATCTTCTACTTTGCTTCCATCCTTCGAATCATTCATATACTCTGCACCTTCGGCTTCAGGTTTTTCTGTAATGTACACATTGAGAGAGATTTTGCACAGACAGAGATGCAGTAGAAGAAATGGAGGTGGTCTATGGAAGTCTACAGGTCCCAGTGGAACGGTCTCTTGTTCATAGCTGAACCATGTCTAGGCCAGGAGTAAAGAAGCAGCAAGGTTTTAGGTAAGAAATCCTAGGCAGTCTTACATGATCTACTTGTATAACACAAGGTACAGTTGCTTGTGTTGTATGGAGACAGAGATGGTTCAATAGACCTTATGGCCTTGCAGGCACATGCTTACTTACTGCAACATCCAGGCATGTTAGGAATAGGATTGTTAGGTCAAAAACATCCCATCTGGGATGAGGGTGGTCCTTCTGATGTCACATAGATAGAGCAGGAAAAGGTTGGGTGGAGGACATGGGGCTGCATTTAGGCTAACTGGATGAAGAAAGGGGCAGGAAGGAATAGGCAGGAATCACTTAGCTACATGGGAGGGAGAAATAAAACAATTTTTGGTGGCTGTTGACCTTCTTGTTAAGACCAGCCCTTATGGGCTCAGCTTCCCCACATATGATTCACAGGGATATTTTCCAGGTCTTAAGCTTCTGTCAGGATTTGTGGATGGCTTGCCTCCTGTTCCCCCAGTTGCTTTTTTACATGACATTCTGCAACCTGGTTGCTGGGGCTTATGCAACAAGAAGGCTCATGAGTCAGAAACCTGTTCCCTGCTTTGTCACAATGAGCCCAAGATTGTGCTGTCACCATCTCTTGCTCCAGTTTCTTGCTCCCATATTTTGATGTACTAATATTGCACAGGTACAGAGCACATGCAAGCACCTTTGTTTTAAATCAGTGTGCTCAGGCGCCATTTATGGAGAATTCAGCCTTTGAAACCACCAAATGTTTTCCTCCACTATGGTTGCTCTACCTATTGTTGGTCTCCCTATCTGAAGACCAGGTAAAACATAACAGTTCTTTTGATCCTTCAACTGGCACCAGAAACCAGGCAATCCTATTTTGGGAATCATAGGAAAGACAGAATCCCCTTGGGGTCCAGAGTGAGTAATCCTGGCTTGAAAAGAGATTGTGAGGACGAAGACTCTTGGAATGAATAACACATTTGCACAACCCATTTCTGCAGTAGAACTGCTAATGTACTTTTAAAAAATAATAAAATAATATAACTCTTTTATGAGAGGTTTTTTTTTAAAATTTCCCCCACCTCTATAAAGAATGTGCCCACAGTAATAATATAGGTTTTATTTTTACTTTTCCCTCTCTAATTACCCTTGCTTTTGTTTCCAGGCCATTGACGCCTACCTCTTTCTGCCCTCCTGTCAAGCCATCGCCATATATGATTATGGTAATTACATTATGGAAGTCCAATAGCATTGTCCTAACCAAAAGCAATAATCAGTGTAATTTAAAAGTGTTTAATTCTGCAAAATCGGTTTCCTACATCATCTCCTCAAGTAGTTACACTCACTGCCATCAATATACATATAGGAGTGGAAGGTTTTTGTTTAGCTTTCTCCAAATGAATTCTGCGTTCTTTTCACTTTTTAAAAAAGTTTTCTCTTAAAAAAAAACTAAATAAATACATATTTGCCTATCGAGAAGTTTTAGATAGATAGATAGATAGATAGATAGATAGATAGATAGATAGATAGATAGATAGATAGATAGATAGATAGATAGATATTGATCACATATGTCTCCATGATGAAATTGAAGCATCTCAGATATGCTACATCCTAATTTTCAAGTATCTCCCATTCAAGCATTCACCAGACTGAGATATATTTAAGTTCAGTGAGGTTGTCAAGTCCAGTATGTAGAAATCAGGAGGATCAGAAACAACTGTTGAATAAAGGTAGGTTCCCTTGACATTTTTTTCAATCCAGTCACGTCCGACTTTAGGGGCGGTGCTCATCCTGTCTTTCAAGCCGTAGAGCCAGTGCTTGTCCGAAGATTGTTTCCGTGGTCACGTGGGGCAGTCTTTGTCTTGCTCTCATCTGGAGGAAAGGGAATTTGGAGCCAAAGGTTGGGAGTTTGATTTCCCCACTGGGCCTTCTTGGCAGGCACTGGACTCAGTGGTCTATAGGATCCCTTCCGGCTTGCAGTTCTAAGGAGGAGGTGGTGGTGGTGGTGAGACCTTAGATTTCTTCCTTGAGGTGTCTTCTTATGTGAAAGCAGCCTAAATTTATTCATTTATTTGATTGATATATCACCCATCTGGCAACCCAGGCCACTCTGGGTGGATAAAAATGGCATAATAAAACAAGCCATACAATAACAAGACAAAGTATAAATTAATCAATACAAAATTAGACAAATAAAAATAATGTCAGTCAACATAAACATTTATGTGTACATTTATGAGAACAGAGTGTTTGGTAAATATTCCTTCAATCTACTTAACTAAAAGTGGTTTTTTTTGGGAGGGGAGGGGGTGCTTCCTTTGATATACCTTGACTTTTTTCACTCGAGGAGCCTCCTGATTCTAGCCACTTTGGTTGCTGTAACCCATTTCATCTTTGTCAGTGTCCTGATGTAACTTTTTCAGCAGGTAATGAAGCTCCATGTAGATCTGATACTGACAACCCCTCTCCCATCTAGGCAGCTGTGATATTGTACATTGACCAAGAAATGCTGCCGCTTGAATTCCTTGGGAGATAATTTTGCTGTAGTTCAGCATCCAATCCATTATTCAGTAGACGTCATATCCATCCCCCTCTTTCCTCTTTCTACTTGCCTAGCATCGAGTTCTTTTTTATTATTATTATTATTACTTCAACTCTCCTTTTCACTTCACCTGTGCACTACAGCAGGTTCTACCATTATAGCATTGCACACTGGGCAATTTTCATATGCTAGTCTGTGCATAATGCATTATAATAAGGCCCAGTGGAAACAATCTGCACCATTTTTGCTCCCGAGGCCCTGCAAATGAGTTGCATGTGTGTTTTCGAAATGATCTTTGTTCTGTGACCGTGGTTTCCAGCAGTCCATGCTTTAGCATTGCCACTTGGACTGTCTCTTTTTGCAGTGTTAGATTTTAGTTGTAACAGTCTAATAGACACCAAGAGACACTTTACATACAGGGGTTCCTATCTTCATGGTACTTAAAACACTGACCTCGCAAGAAGATTAACTCTGTTTGGCTCATAGCTGAAAAAGTCTTGGTGCATGACTTGCATGTATTGTGCCGTTAAATTGTAGATGGATGTCACTCACACTGGTTATCCGTGGAGAGGAGAAGCTGATTTTGTGAGTCAAATAGCTTGAAGGTCAGGTAGCCCTAAAAGGATGAACGGGCCCAACTCCCTGCCTCCAGGGCATTTAACTGTTGTCGCCAAGGGATCAGTTTCATCTTTCAGCTACGTCAAGTAAGCAAAGGTCAATGAATCTTCTGTGAGACGAAGATCTTATGCCAAGTATTCTGAGAATAGGAGCCACAAACACAAGGATGAGTTAGTAAGCTTGACAAATATTGTTATGAAGCTCTTCCCTAGATTAATAAGTCAAACACACAATATTTAAGTTGTTTTCATTTCTTTAGCAAGCAGGGAGAAGCCTTTGCTATCTCATGTCACATTGTGGAGGCAGCTAATGCTTCATCTTTTTGGAGGCAAGATATAGTAATGGGAAGCTTTGAGATTCTTGGTGCATCTGATTTCTTGATGAGTAGGGATACTGTCAGGTTTCAGGAATGGGCCTTTTATGGATTGTCCTGTAAAAAATGTAGATGGCAGGAATGGAGCCAAAACGTAAGTTGTTCCTTTGAGTAATGGAGAGCCCCACTGTTCCTTCTGTCTGCTTATAATATATGGAGTTTGGCTGTCAAAAGGAATGGTAAGCTCTTCATTCTGATCCAAAAGCAATCTGTTGAACTTTGTCTGCCCTTCAGATGCCATCAGCTTTGATTTGGAGTCATTAATCATCCCCCACATACCCCCTGAATCAATTTTGCTTGTTTGGGGGAGTGGGCTTCGTCTTGTGAACGTAATCATATTTTCTTTCTACCCTAGCTTTGAGAGTGATTGCTGATTTTGGAAGAGGTGGGCCATTTGTATTGTCACTGTCTCTTCATCACAATGGTTCTGTGCATCAGCATTAGCGGAGAGACAGTAAGTGATGGCAAAAATATTGAAATGGGTGGAGATGGCAATAAAGCATTGGCTTGGACAACAGGCAAAGAGCTGTGTAAGGCCCTACAGTAAAAGTACAGAGGTATAAATCAAACACAGAACTTTGGCATGGGAATAAATCCTATTTAGGGAGGTACTTTGGCTTCACATATACATTATAGAAAGAATGTGAACCTCAGTAGGTATTCATGGTTTTCATATCCAGGAATCAAAGGCATACATTTGCCTCCATGGCTAATTGTCTTAAACATAGCAACACATTTCTGAATAGCTGCCATAGATCTGTAGAACATGTCCTTTGAAATCAAGGCAAGTTCACAAAGATCTATTTATTTATTTAAAGCACTTTTACACTGTATTTTAGACAAAAAGACTCATGGAATGTCTTTCGAGATAAGTAGTACAGTATGACAGCTTCAAACTTCATGCATTTAGTCTATGTTGAATACATGATGGATAGACCTGCAAAGAAGGGGAGCTGAGCTACTGCTGTCAAGGAATAAAATTGAATTATTACTGATAACTGTGTAAATCCTGCCCAAGTTTTTAAAAGTCGAAGCTCCAGACCTAGCCCATTCCAATATGCCTCATGTTTAATTTTCATATGTAGTTTGGTGGTCCTTCAGTAGTCCTATGTTATAGCATTGGGACTGGGCAACCGAACTTGTAATGAGACTCATGTTTACCTTGCAGTGACCAGTCACAAACCACAACCTATTGCAGTGAAAGACATGTGCTGAAATTCTATTGCTTGGCATTGTAATCTGAAAGTTGAATCATGGCAACTGGACTTCTTGTTAGGTTGAAACATTTCGCTACTCACCCAAGTGAGCTGACTGAATAAGCTACTTGGATGAATAGCGAAATGTTTCAACCTAACAAGGAAGAAGTCTAGTTGCCATGACTCAACTTCCACATAACCACACCTGGATGACTGAGAATCTTCACAGATATCTTGGCATTGTAACAGACAAATAGAATAGTCCCATTTGAATCAATGGAACTTATGGAGTTGAGTCACAAAATCTCCACTCTAGTGTGATATACTATACTAAGCAACAGCATTTCAGCCATAGAGTTGATTAAAAAAACATGATTTTCCCCACCTAATTCTTAACTATGTACTAACTCTACCATCTACTTTGACTCTGTGAATCATAGTGTCTGGAATACCTTTACTGAATAACTTTCTTAGCAGTTTTTGTATCCACACTTTCAGGAAGTACCTGGTATTTCAATGTCCAGGAATGATCCATTGCTGATATACCTACCTTCCATGACAGTTCTTTCTTTAAGTTTCTTTTAAAATTTCTCTGTTTATTGCTTATTTTAATTTTAACTTCCTATAAAATTCCATGGAGTGTTGTAAGAAATTTAAACTGTGACTCCCAGAAAGTTAAACTATTTGCATGCCAAAGCGTGATGCTGATCTATAGCTCTGTGGATGCCTATCCTGACCACCAGCTAAGCCTGGTAGGGTCCATCATGTCATGAAGAGCTGCAAGCTCTTTATAAAGATTTTATAAAGATTTATAAAGATTTCCCCAAACTTAGAGATTCTAATCAGCAATTTTGCACCAGCTGATACTAGCTCTTTGGGGTTTGGGGCAGAGTTTTTGCCTTGCCTTACCTAGTGAGATAAAGATTACTCAGGTAACGCTTTATATTAACCAATTACCATTGAAATACTAATCAGATGTGACTTTGTTTAGCTTCCAGAATTAGATGAGGGCAGATGTGTTCAGTGTAGTAAGGTGGTCAATCACTTATGCTATTTGACAGTCTTCAAATTGGCCTTTATTGACCTGGATTGTAAACCATAGCATGCACCCAGTCTGATAGGGGTTCCATACTCTTATGCTATCCCCTAGTGCACACGTAGGTGGCTGAGTGTACTAGGAGGAACAGTGTGTCCACTGAGTTGAGACCTATTCTTCTGTCTCCACTTGAGAAAACCTCTGGTTTTGGACAAGCTTAAGCCTGGAAAAGGAGAGAAAGAGAATTAAATTAACCAACAGAATTTCTCCTTGTCATTGAACTCTGACTAATGAGTCTATTTCTGGGTAATAAGAAGGAGCAGGAAGTGACAAGGCACTGTAATGAATTAGTGGCCCAGAACCTCGTTAGTCAGAATAAATCTCTCCAGAAAAGATAAATGATGCAAACATTAATTATGAAGCTAGTGCAGAAGTGCATTTTGTACTTTTGGCATCCTCCAAAATCTCCGAGCCATCTTTTGCCCACTTTGTTGGATCAGAATGATCTCAAAACATCTACAAACTGAGGCCATTAAACTCAGACTGTGTGGGCACCGTAGCTGGACATACTTGAATCCATACCCAAATCATATGGTTGTTGTGAGAGTAACATCATAGCGAGAGGACTGATCCAGGACATTTTGGTGCTTGAAGTTATTTTGGAGCTCAAACAACTGAACCCTCACCTGCATGAAGATTTTTGAAGATGTGTTATTGCATCAGACATCAATTCCTCACCTTCATCTCATTCTTTCCCATTGGGCAGGCCACTTCTCCTCTTAAATGGCAGGTCCAGCTCTTAGGAAATACACCACCTGAATCTCTTAAGAGGAGGAACAGGGTAAAAAAACCCAATCAATAAAAATATTACACCACCGCTATGACCAAGACCTTAAACCAAGTTTGTTCCCATCCTAAGTGCTTCATCCTAGATTCTTTTTGTTGGTCATCATGATCCCATCGTCGCCATTTAGTCATTTATTCGAGTCCGACTCTTCGTGACCCCATGGACCAGAGCATGCCAGGCCCTCCTGTCTTCCACTGCCTCCCGGAGTTGTTTCAGGTTCATGCTGGTCGCTTCAATGACATTGTCCAACCATCTCATCCTCTGTCGTCCCTTTCTCCTCTGATCCCATAGGACAGTATAAAAGCAGAGAGTGAGACTATTGGGTGCTGGTTTATTTGCAAGACTCAATATTGCAATGAAGGATATTCATAAACCAGATGCTCATGAGGATTCTCCATTCCTTACTCTTTTCTGAATTCCTTTGCTTTTCCAACGGTCAATTTCTGTGGCATTTCATAAAGTCATAGCAAGCTTCTCTGACCCATTAGAATTTTTAGATTTTTTATTATTTATTATCATTATGCTAAAATATATTTTAGAGGTTTTGTTTGTGGTTTCCCCAAATCTTCTGATACTTCCCCTTTATGTGTGAATAGTGCTGCTCTGCCTGCTTAGAGGATCCTTGTGCAGAGCAGGGAGGAGACACATTTCATATATTGGGTATTTTCTTCATCTTCCAGTGAAAATAGGGATGAACCAACCAGTCACTTCCCCCATCTGTATCTGTTTCATTTGTGTTCATCCGTAAGCCAATTTCCACACGAATCTGCAAAATTTATTTTTCAGAACATCCACAGGAAAATCCACATTTAAACATGTATTTAAATACATTATGCTGAAAAGTGTTTTCTCTGTAAATACACATCCCTAAGCTTATTTTCTCTGGAAAGATATTTTCCTAAATGGCTTTACTCTCCAATGCACATTTTCAGACCAAAGTAATATATATATATTTTTAAAATGGATCAGAACTTCTGATCCACTTTTTTATTATTTTATTTCTTACTTTGGTCAGAAAATGTGCATTGGAGAGCAAAGCCATTTAGGAAAATGTATTTCCAGAGGAAATAAGCTTAGTGATGTGTATTTTCAGAACATTTAGGTATAGTTTGATAGGCAGTGGATAACTACGTTTAATCACGGCTTTGCTTTGCTTTGCTTTATAAACTTGAGGCTTGATACCTGAGCATTGTCTGAAACTAGTCTGAGACAGTTCCAATTGTTGATCTGCTTTAATAAACCCAGCTTTGTTACAAACATCTACATCTTCATTTATGGATCGAAGGATGGAAAAGGGAACGCCTGCTGAGCTGGCTAGGACCGGCAAGGAACACAAGCCTAAATGAAAATTTGTATCTGTGAAGCATCTTTCATTGAGAATGTGATTAGTGAAGAAGTAGCAAAGCAGATGAAGAAAGGTGAAAAAAAAACATAAAACATATAACATGCTGAAAGCTAGAATGTAGTGTTTGTGTGATGAGAATAGAGAAGTGCAGACTGTTACAGCTGATCATTCAGGGTAAAACTAAACAGGAAAAGAAGTGCAAGGAACATGTTGTTTCAGGTGCAGTACGTCACATCTTCTTCCAAGTCAATGCAGGTGTAATGATGTCCAACCTCAGTGGCAGAGAAAGATCAGGGCAGTTGACATTTGGCCTCCTTCTGTTTCCAGTGGAGCAAATCTGTACCAGTGTTGAAACTACATCACTGCAATAAACTAGGAAAAGTGTAGTTGCTGCAGATTAGCAGCAAACAGGTATGACTCCATTTGTACTATATGTCCAAGCTGGAGTGCTTTTTCCTGCATTTTAATCCTGCATATTGTTACACATGGTGGGAGGCATTGCTGCGTAGGTCAGAGTCCACACTGTTGATGTGGGTGCATCAGAGGCTGGGTGCGACTTTCTAAGATGGAAACATCATGCCTTGCTCTCATCTCCCTTGTCATTGATCAGGAATCCTTAGATGTGTGATTTTAAACACACGTCGGAGAAAGGAACCAGTCCTCAGCCTGGGTGAAGCAAAGGAGGGAGAAAAAGTTCAGAGACACAACAGTGGGGATGGACATATAGGGTGAGTAAGCGATGTGCAAACAACAGGAGGGGGAAAAAAGGGACTGGCCCACACCACCCAAGACTAGAACATGTTGGTGAGTGTTCCAAGGCTGGAGGCATTCAAGAGAAAATTGGACAGCCATCTGTCCGATTTGCTTTGATTTCGATTCCTGCACTGAGGAGTGGGTTGGACCTCATGGCCTGATAGGCCCCTTCCAACGCAGTTGCTACATGATTCTAAAAGTGCAGTATATCTGTAAATAACTAACAAAACAAACAAACAAACAAACAAACAAACAAACCATTACAGGAAAAAAAAAAACAGGTTTAGGCCTCATTTTGAACCGGTTTGGTGTCGTGCGTTACGATAAGAGTCACTGCAGATTCAATCCAGTTTTTTTGGGGGGGAGTGTAGTTTCAGCCTAGAAATTTGAAGAAGACTTGACAAATCCATTGTTCTAATCATTTTAGGCTTTCTTAACGCAATATGATACCTTAACTAGGGTTTTTCAAATCACATGAGATTCCTCACTTCGTGGCAAGAATGAAGAAATGAATGGGAGTTTATTTTTCTTATAATCTCGGTGATGTGCACAAACTTCTTATTAAGACCTCGGTGATGTGCATGTTCGTTCGCACCTAGCAAGCTCAGAACTGGCTAATCATTTCCCCCTCCCCCCGAAAAATACAATAATCACCTCTGATGATTGTGATCTGTAAAAGTCTCTGTGACAAAGCAGCAGCCTTTGTAATGTTACCCGATTTGACTGTATTGACATAATTGTTTGCATTGTTTGCCTCAATTTAATTTAATTTGAAGGGTGAAATAAAATAAATATTCTTCTTGTGGTTTTAAAATATCTTAAAGGTTTAGATCCTAAATCATGCTACCCTCAAAGTTAAGCCACGCTATCATTGGTGGAGCTTCAGTACTTATCAGATGTGGAGTTTCAGTGACTCAAAGGTTACTGGTGGGTGTGGCAGTGGGCAAAACGGGGAACTCAGTAGAGTGGATGTAATAAGAAGAAGCAGTCATTCGGTTCTCCATTTGTGGCTGGTTCAGTTCCCTGCCTCCTGGATTAAGGCTGTATGCCCCCATTTCCCTCCTTTGTTGTTTCTTGTAACGGGTGCCTTCAAAGAACCAAGTACTTGGTCACAGCTGCTTCTCTGCCTTGCAGGTACAATTATTTTACAATGCAACTTTATTTTGTATAGTGTCCTTTGTGAAAGCAATCTCAGGAAATGCTTTATAAAATCAGGAAAGGAATAGCAATACCGGCAGAGGAGAAAAGGAATTAAAAGGCGACAAATTGAGAGAGAGAGGGAGGGAGAGGGATCATTCTTTGGTGTATTTGATTGAGGAAAGAGAACTTCTATTCCTTGAAAGACAAACAGTCCAACAATGCCTCCTTTTCTAGCCACTGTTCCTTTTAGCAACCACAGAACATGTCTTTGATAGTGTATCAGTAGGAGGGTTAGCACTGGCAAGCGTGATGCAGCCTTAGCTTTACATGGAGCTTGATGCTGGATCGTACGAATTCATTACAATACAAGTAAATAAGAGAGTGAATGAAACACAGTATGAAAGATATTGCCCATTTCCATGGCTCTCCCTGGACAAGTCCTTCTGTAAGGATGAGTGGAACTTCCTGGACGTGACAAGGTGCGGAACTGGGGCTTCTGCAAGTTTTCAATAGTTAGAGGTGCAGGAGACTGAACACCAGGAAGAAAGTTGCTCTGCATCTCAGCCTGTGGAGGAGGCTGCGTCACCTTCCAGCCTACAAGAATGTTGCAAGATGGTGCCGTGAACTGGGGAAGAAGCCCCCAGGAAAAGTGAACAGCCACAGCAAGGGAGTCCTCCGGAGTGCTTCTCACTCCTTGCTGTATGTGACTTTGAGACTGCTTAACTTCTGCTTCTTAGACTCTCTGTGTTCACTTTCTGATAGGATTGTGGTGGTCTGGCCATTGGACAGTTTGTAGATTTTGGCATCATATCTTCGCTGCCTTACACAGGCAGACCAGCTCAGTTGGCTCCTGCCTATTGCTGTACGCTCTGGCCTGTATGGATCCTCCTCTTGGGGTCAGCTTGCCTAGGAGCAGGGCACTTACTTGTGCAGTTGCACTGTGTTGCACCATTACACAAGAAGTTGTAAAGCAGTTGCACAACCACACAGGGTCATAATTGGGGGAGGGGGGAATGTCTGGGACTCTGGCCCATGATGGTTCAGAAATGTAGAAGGCTAGAAAATTTGGTGTTAGAAGGGTGTGATGCCTTCCTCATCAGCATTTGCTGCTGGAAGAACACATACTCTGTTGAGTGCTTGCAATTTTCAGTACAAAACAAGCAAATGTTCAGATCAGGATTGGTGATAAACAAAAGGCTAGTGTTGTGCCCAGCATGAATTTCTTTCTTGGTGCTTAATTATGTATGTGTTCAGCTATCCTCTCCACACATCCTGCCTTTCTCAAAACACTGCATATTTTGCCAACACAATGGTGTTGCGTTATTTGTTTCCCCTTTTTTCCCTGTAATATGAGTGCCCAGAACTGGCTTACTGCTCAGAGAAAGGATGATTTCATGAAACAAAGATCTGGAGGAGGTTTCTCCCCGGCCCCTACCTTTTGTTGTGCTCCTTAGACGATGATTATCATTTCAGAGCACAACATAAATTTAATGACATGATAGAGAGCTCATTATGGTTCCTGCAACCTGGGGAGTCAAGGAAGATTAGAAATTATTTCTTATTAATTGTTTTGTGCGCTTTCTCTGCCCCTTCTTCGCATTGTTAAGAGTCTGCCATTTGGAGAAGAAACAGTTCAGTGAGTCCGCTAAAGACAGAAAAAACGTGTGGTGCATATGCTTGATCAAATGTACTTCAGTGATGGGCAGAAATTAGGCATTGGTGACAATATTGTTTTGTCTATACAAATGTTTTAAGGTTCACAAATTTCTTCATAAACTAGTTGGAAGGAACTTTAGGTATCAACTGTTTCATTTTAAGAGAAATGACATGGACAGATTGATTCATCTAGGCTTTGAGTGCTTGTTTCTAAAAGCTTTAGATTTAAATCCTTACGTATTCAACTGTTCAGTTCATGTTGTGCTATGCAAAATTTGCAGATTTTTGTCACAAGGCATGACCGTTCCCAAGTCCAGTTCAGGAGCTTACCATAGGCAGACGGATGATCCTCGAAGGGAACAGAATGCTAGATTATGTGGAGTTGATCTAAATGTTCTTAAGTGCTGAGAAATAGCGCAGATACACCTTTACCATTATAATTTAAATAAAATAAATAAGTCACCATCCTTTTTTTAAAAAGAACTCTGGAAAGCCAGGCCAGCTAAATGGGCATGAAGTGTCCCAGCTAGAATTTAAATGAAACCCAGCCAGTTGACCAATATTGCAACTTTTCCTTTCAGTTATCTCCATTAGTTTTCATGCACCCTCCACTTCTACAGATAATTTAGTCCTGTCGCTTTTCTGCTCTTACATATCAAGCAAAAGGAATGCTGCTTCTCTCTCCTTCTCTCTTGGGAATAGGCTTAGATTATCAGGCAGATGGGTCACACAAAAGCAATATGCATTTCTCTAGCAGAAATGAAATGGCTCTACTAGGCCACTAGTGAATGCTTAAATATAATTCTTGTCTCACAAGTCAATGCAAAGTGTGTTGCTTATACTGTATACTTCTCCCTCCCTCTCTCTGAGTGGTTTACAATTTAATTATGCAAGCTGCACATTGCTCTCTGCCCCATGATCCAGGGACTCAATTTACCTGGCTCCGAAGGGTCGAAGGCTGTGTCAGCCTCAAGCCAGTTAGCTGAGCCCAGGATCAAATTAAGGGTGGGAATAGAGTCTTCACAGCATTACTGCAATTTAACCACTGTTTCAAAAGACACTGACACATAATAGTAACAAATGTTTGGAGGAAAGCTTAAGGCTTCCTGCTGTTGATGATACCTCTACTTCTCCTCTTGAGGAGACTCACACTACAGTAGCTGAAGTAGATCTGCTACGTAGACACTCAAACAGGCCACAGACATATTTTAAATAATTAAAATGAATCAATCCATTTTTAAATGAAATAAACTGGCGATGGATACACTCAGGTCTGTTAGTCTATGCACCAAGTTTATGATGTCTAGGTTTTATGGAGCTATGATGGAAACAGATAGATATACATTTTTACTACAGATTTCCGACTTGCCAGTGAAGATCTTAGCTCTGTTTTTACATAGACTCTTGCTACCCTGCCTTCTTCATTCCTAAGTGCAGGAAGCAAATCACATAAGTATATAGTAAAGCCTGTGAATTAATAAGACATGATAGACCAAAAATATTTTACTGTAAGACACAGACATTAAGCATAGGGCTTGATGCTGATGTTGGCCTATTCAATAAATAACATGATTAAACCTTCAATATACTAAGCAGGATTGCACAGTTGGTTACCAAATCTTAAGTTGATGATGAGAGGGTTAAGATTAGATGCAAGCCTTTGATGACTTCTGAACACTCTTCAAATCAGCTGGTGTCAGAGATCTGCTGATGGCGTAATCTGCTCTGCTTGTGAAGATCCGCCAGGAGAAAGGTTTGAAGAAGGCTGCAAAAGTAGGCAAGCAAGGGAAGAGCAGATTGACAACAGAATCTAAATTCTTCCATTCTAAAGACATAATGCTGACTAGAGATGGGCATGAACCTTGGTTCGAAGGTTCATGCTGGTTCATATGCCTGGCTCCACAGGTGCAACACATTCCCTTACTCTACCTCCCTAGATCGATGCCTCACTTCATCACTGATCACCCTCTCAGACAAGGAGGAGGGACAGGCAAACCCGTTCTCCTGCTGAGGACTGGTTGACTAGCCCTAGAGTAGGAGGAGAGGAGTGTGTGCCAGCTGGTGAGTAGGTCACTAGCCAGAGAGGCAGGGAAAGGGAATATCTAGCACCTGTAGTGCTGTGTATACAAACTGGCATGAACCTCTGAACTGAGGTTTGTGCCCATCTCTAATGCTGACCCATAGTTAGGACAAGTAGACAGAAGCAACTATGAACATCCCTAGACCATCAGCAGCTTGTGTTCAGCACTGCTTCAGCTGATTTAGAGTCAGCTTAGCTTGGTGATATAGTAGTAATGTAGTAACTGAATGTAGTAACCGAAGAGGCATTAAACAACATTGAGTGCCTGCCTATCTTGGAAGAGTTGGACAGTGAACCAACTTTAGTAGAAATAAAAACAGCCTTGGATTCCTTCACCTCTGGCAAGGTACTTGGGAAAGATAACATCCCTGCTGAAGTGCTGTAAAGAGATAATCACCACCAAGCTGTATGAAATCTTTTGTCTTTGCTGGAGAGAAGGTGGAGTACCACAGGACATGAAGGATGCAAACATCATCACATTGTATAAGAACAAAGGCAACGGGGGCGACTGCAATAACTACCATGGCATCTCTCTTCTCAGCGTTGTAGGGAAATTGCTTACTTGTGTTGTGCTGAAGAGACTCCAGGTGCTTGCAGACAGACTCTATCCAGAATCACAGTGTGGATTTTGAGCTAATAGATCCACCACTGACATGGTATTCTCCCTCAGACAGTTGCAGGAGAAATGCATGGAACAACAGCCACTCTTTGTGGCCTTCATAGATCTCACAAAGGTTTCTGATTTGGTTAGCAGGGATGGCTTTTTTAAAATACTTCCCAAGATTGGATGTCTACCTCAACTCCTTAACATCATCAGGTCCTTTCATGAGGAAATGAAGAGCACTGTAGTTTTTGATGGTTCAACATCAGATCCCTTTGACATCCAAAGTGGAGTGAAATAGGGCTGTGTCTTCACACCGAACCTGTTTGGGATCTTTTTTGATGTGAAGCTGAAGCACGCCTTTGGAACTGCAACAGAAGGTGTCCGACTCTGACTAGATCAGATGGAAAGCTCTTTAATCTCTCTAGACTGAGAGCAAAGTTCAGCTGAAATGCATGCGGGACTTCCTCTTCACCAATGACGCAGCTGTTGTTGCCCATTCTGCTGAAGCCCTCTAACAACTCATGGATTGTTTTAGCAAAACCTGTCAAGACTTTGGATTAACAATCAGCCTGAAGAAAACACAAGTCATGGGCCAGGGTGTGGATTCACCTCCCTCTATTACCATCTCCACACAAGAATTGGAAGTTGTTCATGACTTTGGATACCTTGGGTCAATGATCTTTGATACTCTCTCCTTAGATGTCAAGCTGGATAAATGCATTTGCAAAATAGCTACCATGTTCTCTAGACTGACAAACAGAGTATGGCTTAATAAGAAGTTGACAGCATATACCAAGATCCAGATCTATAGAGCCTGTGTCTTGAGCACACTCCTGTACTGCAGTGAGTCCTGGACCCTTTCTGTATGGCAGGAGAGGAAGCTGAACACGTTCCATATGGTCAGGATTGATCTTCCTGTAGGGTCAAGTTGAGGGTTGAAAGTGGGTTATATGACCTGTTTACAGCTATGATGTCATAATGGATAGAGTGTCAGGCAGGAATTCAGGAGGCCTTGAGTGAGGAACCTAGAGGAGTGGGCAGGAGCTTAAAAATAATTTTATTCTGAAAAGCTTCAAGGCCCCATTGTACTAATAGTCAACTACCCAATTTCTTTAAAGATGCTCCTGAAATTATTCATTCCTGAGTATCAATTCTGCTAGTGATAGGGAAAATATGTCCTGTGACTGAGGATGGCACACTTCAGGTAACGAGTGATCCCCAGGGCTTGGGATCTGTGTCCTTGCTTTTCTAATGGAAGCAGGCTTTTGGGTCACACTAAAGGTTTCTTTGGGTATTGTTACGAAGGCTGGTTGTGGAGCAAGAGTATGGGAGTTGGATTTCCCACTGTGCCTTCAGGGGGGAAGAGCTGGCCTGTGTCGCCTTGGGCAAGCTCATCACGTGCCAAGCAGAGCTTGATAAAGTTGCTTTCTTTGACTGCAGCTCCAACAATTCTCCCAACCTGCCTAGCCATAGGTCAGAATCCTCCAATGTCAGAATGAGGTCACAATCTGGTCTGTATCTCTGCAAACTGAGAGGCAGTTAACAGTCAGGCTGAGCCTTCATCTGGTCAGGATGGATCTTCCTGTAAGGTCAAGTTGAGGGTTGAAGGTGGGTTATATAAGCTCTTTAACGCTATGGTGTCATAGTGGATAGAGTGTCAGGCAGGAACTCGGGAGGCCTTCAGCGGGGATCCTAAAGGAGTGGGCAGGAGCTTAAAAATAACTTTATTCTAAAAAGCTTCAAGGCCCCCTTGTACTAATAATCAACTACCCATTTTCTTTAAAGATGCTCCTGAAATTCTTAATTCCTTATTTTCAATTAAGCTATTGATAGGGAGCCAGGTAGGTGGGACTCATCAGCCTGGGAAGGCAGTCCATCTAGGAGAAGGAAAACTGTCCCGGAGGCAGTTTGTGTCGTTCTGGCAACTCCTGCGACATCGCTGGAACCAGTTGCATTGGCTCTTGCCTTTCCATTGGACTATTTCAGTGATGTGGAGAGGGGGGATTTGCTGTTCGGGTAACAGCCTATCCTCCATATTATTTTACCCAGGCTTTGTGCTCTGGAGAGGACACTGCAGCTTCACATACAGTGTAGAAATCCTCCATACAGAACACGTTACCATAGTCTCTTGAGACCAAAGGATGCTTATGAATGAATTGGTCTTACACATTGATGCTCTGAAAAAGCAAGAAAGAGAAGGTGAGGCTTGGAGAGAGGAAAGTGGTGGGAAGAAGAAACAGGGATGGGTGTTGGGAACAACCTCCAGGAGATAACTGGCTCCATAAGCACTTTGTACGAGAGCTGGAAGAAAACAAGTGAAAATATGTTATTTTACAACCTTGATACTCCTGACCTCATTGAAAATAAATATACACAGAACAAACACAGAAGGAACTAGGAGCTGCATTTAAATAGAAAGTGCTGTGTGCGTGATATTGAGAATGTTGGAGCTCTGGTGGCCTCTGGTGGTACACGGTGAAACAAGATCCTTTTTCGAATGCCGAGCAGTTGCTGAAAATCGTTTTCTGAATGGTCTCTTAGGAAGGAATGCATGCTCTGTGCCAAATCTGTATATATTGTGCTCCAGCTGAAAGCTGCAGCATGCATCCCTCTTCTATTTCTTTCCATATCCTTCCAGTTCTCCCTTTACCTTCATTGCTCCTGATATCTAGTTTACTTCCTGCTTCCCAATAAAGTATAAGAGAGAGATGGAAAACCTTTCTTTTTTTTATATACTTGGAATATCAAGTATCCCACAGTCAGTCTGGCCGCTGCCGGGTCAGCTGCAAGATTTGAGTTTAAATCCAATGAAAGAAAGATTTCTGTCCCGTGTATGAAAATAGTGTGGACATGGACCAAGGCTGAAGGTTCTAGATTCTCATGGGTGATGAATTTCAAACAACATCTGCTTTTGAGCACACTTTGAAGTATTGGTTCTAAACAGGGCTGTGCATAGGTTCATGGTTTTGCTTCAAAGGACAGTTTGGGGTTTCAGAATGTATCTTGATTTATTTTGGAGCTATTTATGCCCCATCCAATTCGATTTCTGCGATGTCTCAAGACACCTTTTTAAAATCAGATTGCTTTTTATTCACTTGCAGTTGGAAAACCAAAATGGCTTTAAGCTTTTGATTTTGGAATTTGGAGACATGATAACCACCCTCAAGAGGAGAATACAGCCTGATATATCATTATTATATTGCATCCTTTACTATTTTCCTTTATAGTACTCATTTTTAAAACACCTTCCCCCTAAAATGATATCATCTGTTCTCATTTTAATCATTTTATTGGTTATATGTGTTTGTTTTCTGAAACAATTGAAAAAATTGTCAAGGGGAACCTTTACCTTTTTCTGAAACACCCAGGGGACCTGTTTTATGAGATGGCTATAAAAATACAGTCAGACAGACAGACAGACATTTAATTAAATTTGCATTAAATTGATATTGTATACCTCACTCTGTTTCTGTTCATGGGGTTTTCTTGGCAAAGATACTGGAGTGGCTTGCCAGTTCCTGCTCCAGGTGGATCGTGTTTAGTCAGAACTCTCCACTATGACCTGTCTGTCTTGGGTGCCCCTTCACGGCACAGCCCATAGCTTCTTTGAATTACTCAAGCCCCTTCGTCACAACAAGGCAGCAATCCATGAAGAGGCAGTATGTGGACCGAGAACTCCCAGAAGTACAAGCTGGATTTTGAAGGGGCGGAGGAACTAGAGACCAAATTGCTAATATGCGCCGGATTATGGAGAAAGCCAAAGAGCTCCAGAAAAAACATCTACTTCTGCATCATTGACTATGCAAAAGCCTTTGACTGTGTGGACTGCAAGAAACTATGGCAAGTTCTTAAAGAAATGGGAGTGCCTGACCACCTTATCTATCTCTTGAGAAATATGTGGGACAGGAAGCAAAAGTTAGAACTGGATATGGAACAACTGATTGGTTCAAAATTGGGAAAGGAGGACAACAAGGCTGTATATTGTCTCCCTGCTTATTTAACTTATATGCAGAATACATTATGCGAAAGGCTGGACTGGATGAATCCCAAACCAGAATTAAGATTGCCGGAAGAAATATCAACAACCTCAGATATGCAGATGATACCACTCTGATGGCAGAAAGTGAGGAGGAATTAAAGAACCTCATAATGAGGGTGAGAGAGGAGAGTGCCAAAAATGGTCTGAAGCTCAACACTGAAAAAAATAAGATCATGGCCACTGGTCCCATCACCTCCTGGCAAATAGAAGGGGAAGAGATGGAGGCAGTGACAGATTTTACTTTCTTGGGCTCCATGATCACTGCAGATGGGGACAGCAACCATAAAATTAAAACACACCTTCTTGGGAGGAAAGCGATGACAAACCTAGGCAGCACCTTAAAAAGCAGAGATATCACCTTGCCGACAAAAATCCGCATAGTCAAAGCTATTTTTTTTTCTGGTAGCAATGTATGGGAGTGAGAGCTGGACCATAAAGAAGACTGACTGCCGAAGAATTGATGCTTTTGAATTATGGTGCTGGAGGACATTCTTGACAGTCCCCGGACTGCAAGGGGATCAAACCTATCCCTTCTGAAGGAAATCAACCCTGAGTGTTCACTGGAAAGACAGATCCTGAAGCTGAGGCTCCAATACTATGGCCATCTCATGAGAAGAGAAGACTCCCTGGAAAAGACCCTGATGTTGGGAAAGTGTGAAGGCAAGAGGAGAAGGGGACGACAGAGGACAAGATATTTGGACAGTGTCATTGAAGCTACCAACATGAATTTGACCCAACTCTGGGTGGCAGTGGAAGACAGGAAGGCCTGGCATGTTCTGTTCCATGGGGTCATGAAGAGCTGGACATGACTTAACAACAAAACAACAAAACATAAATATCCCATTTAAAAATAACAAACACATATTAATATGAAAAAAAGTTTTAAAACATTTAAACTTTCAAAAATGAAAAATAAAAACATTTATTGTTTGTAAAATACAACTCAGTTTCTTGGAATAACCCAGAAATAAGATAAACTGTGAGATTAAAACATTTTCTATGTGTTCCTTTTGTTAAATTGGTGCCTGATGCCAACATCAGGTTAGGTGAAGCAAGTAGTAGAAGTTTTATAAAAAAATGTTTTCTGTTCAGCCTTGAATTATCCTATTGTGCTATTACAGTGGCAGAAGATTTCCGAGCTAAATGGATAGAGCTGACTGTCAACTTCGATATTAGCAAAGAGGGTGAAGGGTTTGTCATTAACTCTGTTACCATCATGATCAGCACTTCACACCGTAGATCAAATCAGCGTGAGATGATTGGTAGGTGGAAGGAGCAATGCACATGGCTAGGCACATATAACTTGTTTATGCTTTGTTATCACATCTTTTTGATACTGTACCAAAAGCTTAGCTGACGTAGAACTAGAGAGGAAAGAACATCTGGCTTGTGCACTTCATCTGCAAGAATCTGAGGGGCTGTGTACCACTATGATGTCATCACACAAACACCAGGATCTCTGATGGACTGGAGCACATTCCTAACAAGAATTAGAGGTCACTTTTAATTTTTATTTACATATGAAGCTTCTGGAGTAGCTGCCAGATGGAGAATGGACAGGAGTGAAACAGTGCCTTCAAGCAGACCAGACTGGGGAATGGTTTCCAGAGAACATTTTGAGCCTCTGAAAATATTTAGCCAGAAATATTCATTTCAGCACTATTAAACACAGCAGGGATCCAGACGACTGGTTTATTTAGCTGTCCGGTGTAACAGTTGCTAGTCTGCAATGAGTGAACCATTAAAATTTTTAAAAAGTCCCTTTAGGTGAAATTCCATGCTGCATTTCCTATATCAATGGATTATTTATTATTATTATTATTATTGATTTTGATGAATTTGCTTCTGGCAAATGTGTCAGAATATGTCCACCTGGAGCCAAGAGGGCCCCCAGCTTATCACTGCAAACGGCACAAAAGTCCCTGTTTGCCATCTGTGCCAGGTTAGTTAAATATGTGAATTAGTGATTGACTTGTGGCATACCTTAAAGGTAATAAAGTTCTCTAAGAAAGGTAGATTTCCTACTCTTTTTAAATTGCTCTTTTTCTCCCCCTTAGTCATTAGTATGCAGATTATGCTAATAGGATGGTCTCCAAGCACAATTCGGCGACCTTCTAATTTTTATATATTTATTAACTGAGTGCAGCCGTTTCAGTTGGAAGTGTAAATTAATTAGCCTCCACTGTTGCAAAGGATTCTCTGTTAGCGTGAGCAGGAAAAAAACCTGGTTCAGTTGACTTGAAATGATGAAATCAGCACTACGGACAGAAACATTTCTTTCATCTCTTAAATTTAGTGACAAAGCCATTTCTGACTAGGATACAGACGGGTGGATTTTTTAAAAAAAGAAAAGCATTATGTATTCATATTGCATTATCTATGACTGCTCTTATTTATTTGATTTAATTTGAATCTTGCCTTTTGGGGAAAACAGCCACAACCTGGAACCCATTTTCTTCATTTCTATACCACCATTGTGTAGACCTGGACAGAATGTTGGTCTGTTTCTGGAAATCAAGTTTTGTGATTGGTGCATGCAAGTGTGTGTGTGTCTATGTGTGTGAATATGAATACTGCTATTTTGACTTCTTTTGCTGAATCCTTTGCAAGGTACACAAATAAGATTGGAGGCTTAAGGTTTTGTATTTTGCAGACTTTCCCAGTTGTTCTCGAGACTAGAGATGTCTTGCACCCACTTTGGGGCTGCAGCCTGGCTCTTTGCCGGAGAAGGTGGGACTTTGAAGTGCTGGATGCCTGTTCAGCTGCCAAATGAACTGCCAGGAACCACCAAACTAGCAACTCATGTCCATCTCTACTCGATACCATTGTAGCATTTTTCCCTTCCCTTCCAAGTTGTGTTTTATTAGGAGCTTAATCAATAGAAAAATGTGTGTGTGTGTTTCTGTGTCTGTCTGTCTGTCTGTCTGTCTGTGTAAAGCTAAATGAAGGCAGGGATTAAAATCAAAACTTTCCTTAATTAAATAACTCTTGCATGATACATGGAGCGTATTTTAATTAGTTAATCAGTCAAATATATTTGGATAGGCTACCACATGGATCCGACAATCGTTTTACAGGGTTCCTCCCCTTTGTTTCAACGTGGCTCTCCAACTTGTGGCACCCCAACTGTTACTGCACTACACCTCCCATTATCCACTATGGCTAAGGTGAATGAGCATTGGAGTCCATCAGCACTTGGAGGCCTGCAGGTTCCCCAGTTCTCTTTTATGCGATGTGTGTGAGCAACCAGAGCAGTTCCTATGTCAAAAGAGACACCCTGCTTTCTTTGTGGGACAAGACACTCTGGGCCTCCCCTAGGAAGCTATATTTGGACATGCCTTTTCAGGGGCTGCATCGGGGTTGTGCAGATCTTTCCCACAGGATGTTGGCCTGCCTCTTTCTTTGGCTTCTTAGGTGAAGACCATTCAGATTAGATGGGCTTCTTAATGATTCTATGCTGCTGTTCGTAATTGTTCTAAATGCTCTTACTTTTTAGTTTCTTGCATGCTACCTCTTCGTTTTGGTTGTGCTTCAATTGTTTACAGTTCCCTTGTTGCAGTGTTTTGCTGGGCACTTTCTGTAATGAACATGCAAGAAATGGGGCCTGAATATAATCAGTAAATAAGCAAATGTGTTTTAAGAAGCAAATAATAAAGAGCCTGCCACCGATGGCAGAACTAGTTAGAAGTACTGTACATACATGGGCTGGTATGACCATAAATGAGCTGACATTCCAGCAATCTCACCTACACCTTGAAGTCCCCACTCTTCCTCTTTCAAAAGTTGCTTTGGGGGAGTGGGTTGAAGAGCCCTTTGGAACAGAATGAGATTTAGTCTGAAATACGGCGATAGTTGGGTAGAGCGGCAGCTTGTTGTAAATGATAAATATAAAAAAACAGAATGTCTGTCAACCTTTGAATAAAAAATGGGCATTTTGTTTCTGCCATGATGGGACTTTGGTCCTTGGAAAGACTGACTGGTGGAACAGAAGATTTAAAACAGGCAGATCACCACTAGGTAAAGGATCTTTTCCTGTTGCCAGTATGGAAAATGATGTAATTGTCCATTTGGGTTGTATCATTGGCAACTTTACTGTTGCACAACTTTACTCTGTGCAACTTAGCCAATGTCATCAACTTTGGCTGTTTGGGAAAGCCTTTATGGAAGGGGAAGGGCACTTTAATGCCCCAAAATCAGGGCAACAGGATTGAGACCCATAGCAGGGATTTGGGGGGGCCTTATAGAGTTCTCTGCCTTGTTCCACAGCTCCCAAAGTTTTCTCTAGAATGAAAGGGATCTCTAGGAATCCGCAGAACTGGGGTAGGGGTGGGGAATAGGAAACCTGTAACTCTCCCCGAAAGCATGGTTGATGACATCAACCAAGTTGTGCAGCATAAAGTTGTGGAACAGGATTCCAGCCAATGTGTGGAATGATCAAAATGGCTGTTGATCCATGGGCCAGATATAGATAATTCTGTCTCTAACTGAACACAGCTAGTTTTAAAACTACCTTATGAGGCATGTACTCATTAATCATAAAAGGAGTACAGGTATTCATAGTTCGGACCAGGTCTGGATGAAAGTTTCACAACAAGTATTTATTTAGACTTCAATCTACATAATCTCTAAGCCTGCCTGCTGTCTGGATGTTTCTCATGTTCAACTTTCTTATACACTTCATTCTTACACATGCCCTGTGTTTTTAAGGAGTTCACAGCCTAGACAATTTAAGTACAGTAAGACATCATTATAATACTGTATATTTTAGTGCAGTGCAATATAGCATTAGGAGCTCAATTGCAGTACATTTAAAAACGTTCCAGGCTAAATCTAGTTGTTAGCCCCACTGGAGTAAAGTCATTTAATAAATGCAACTTATTAATATATCCTATTGATCCTGTATGTTTACTCTAATTGGGATTAAGAACTGAATTTAGCCTTTAAGATTTTAAGTGACCTGCTAGAGGACAAAAGAGCTGGTAAGGACTCCATGGGTATCTTTGAAAAGTGAAAGGCAGGTGGGCTGATGCCAGATGATAGCCCAGCAAACTACACACCTCAGTACAGCTTGCTTCTCCAAGAAAGAGGAAAAAACAGCTGGAGACAGAGCTGCAGTCTCTCTCTCTTGTTCCTTAATTCCACCTTGTGATGTACTCAAGTGAGGTGAGGGGGAATGCATCTCAGCGCAAGGGAAATGCAAGTCACTAATGGATGGAGTAGGCTGTAACTTCCCTGACTGACCCTCCTGCTAAGTGAAGGAAGCAATGTTCTCTAGTGAATCAATAGTTCCAGGAAGCTCCATCAAGCCTTTGAAGCACACGAAATGGAGAATAGAAAGGTGGGAAGGATCACCTTAACTTCTCATGGGGAGATTTATATGTTGAAGGTTTAGGAGCTCTTTGTGTTGCATCCTTTCTGTTCTACTTCAAAGCCAGATCCAGGATCAGATCCAAGGCTAAATGCAGTCACAACTCCTGGAATGATTCTAGGGGCTCACAAGAGTTCCCGCCCCCAACTGGCCAAATTGCAGGGCCTTGCAGGCTCAGAGTTCTAGGATATTTTGATTAGCAGTCCTCATGGCATCGTAGTCTAAATACTGATAATAACACCAAACTTGCTTCCCTGGAGTATGGCTGGGTGAGTGAGTGGCTTTTCCCAGCAACCATGTATTGTTGTAACTAATCTCTGTGGTGATGCAAAGTAGGTTGAGGAAGATTGGACTTGAATGGGCAATTAGGACTCATTATTTATGCAAATGTCTTGCTCCTTGTGTAGAACACTTGCAGAACATATTTGCTGATGTCAATCAACACAGTTGCTTCAGTTTTTAGTCTTCTTGACAGGGTGGCCTTGGGGACTACCCTAGGCACCTGATGAAGTGGGTGGCAGCTTAAAATACTCCACAAAATCTTAAAATGAGTAAAACCTGTTAAACTTTAATCTGCCACAAGACCTTTGACTGTTTTTCTCAAAATGAATACCTGCACTTCAGACTTTATTGCTTCAGAACATTTAGAAATGCAGCTTAGGAACACTCTGTGTGGGCCAATGCTTAGTCCTGCCCTGGCTTGCTGAGCTTGGATGTAAGTAATTGCAAACAGTGTATCTACTTGTAACTAGCTACTTTCAGGTAACAGGTAATGTATTTAGTAATTACAGAGTAAATTTTTTTGGTTTAACAAATAACATCCGGTTTTCTTTTCATTTCTAAAAGATGTTGTAAGGCATTTTGGCAAATGTATTGGCTGTATTTTTTTTCCTCCAGAATGTTTTTAGCCATTCTCTTATCAATCCAAATTGTAAAAGGTTTCGTCTTTTGTGTCTTTATAAACTCTTCCAAGTGCAATGTTCATAGTAGCCACTGGAGGGACACTGAGAGTATTTCCTTAGTATTTCCCCCCCTGGCTTTCTAATAAGGATTGCACAACATATTAGCAATATGCAACATTACCTGTTTTGATGCACCTAAAGAATGCTGTGAGTCTCTTTTAAAATGTACCGTTCTTAGCTTTGTTTGTTTTCCCCTCTTTTCTTTGCAAAAAGGCCCTCTTCAACCACTCTGGTTCCTGCTGCGTTGCCCAGATTTGGGAAGGCTGCCAGTGCATGGAAGTTCAAATTTCACTGGCATCTTAAGGTCCTCTGATGAATGGATAAATTGGTTCTTCATGATGTTTTGGTGTTTTAATCATCTGTTTAATTAGCCCGAGGGCCTCATTAGCCCCAGTGGAAATGGTGGTTTGATCATTGTGTCTTGGCATGGAATCTGCGCACAGCTGCACTCTTTGAAGCCCCAGAGGTTACCTGATGAAAGGGAGGGAAGGCTTGTTTTTTTCTCTTTAAAAGCCATTAAAAGGTTTCAGAACACTCAAATGTCCCTTCGAAAGTGGTTACCTGGGGTGCCTCATATAGAGCAGAATCCTAAGCCTATGAGATCAGTGGCAGACGGGCTTGTTAGAAGGGAATGTTTCCCTCATTAAGACATCTTCTTTTCATAAGACTCATTGCAAAATGCAGGTGGAATGGGAAAAAACATCCCCAAGGAGAGAAGGCAAGGCCATGCTCTGGCACTTAAACTAATGTTGACATAGTTTCCTCCTGCTGCTTTCTTCTTTCATTCAGTTTCTTGAGCCCCCCTGGTTAGTCTTGCTCTCATTTAATATCCCTCCTGGTCTGAGAGAACGAAAAGAATGGGTCACCAGGGGTGTTGTTTCTCTGCAATTGCAGCTATTGCACAAATGGCACTTCTAGATATAGGCATGAACCACCAGTTCAGTGGTTCATGCAGGTTTGTCCATTGGTGTTCTGCAGTTCCAAGCCCTGCCTCCTCCAGCAGGCAGCCCACCCAGAGGCAGCCCACCCTGCCTCCTCTGAGTGCTGCTTCTAAGTGGACACCTGCTGGAGGAGGCAAGACTCAGTGTTCTGCGGAGAAAGTGCAGATGGACAAACTGGCACACACTGACAAACTGGCCCATATTTAGCCATTTATCTTCTTTGTTTGGGATCTGACTTGCACAGTAGAGACTGGGTTAGGGGGTGAATGGGGCAGTGGTTCCTTGGGGGGAAAAGTTTTCGAAGGAGGGTTGCAAAAGAATAGCATTGGGTCACACTAGAACTCTGAGGTTCATTGCACGAGTAGATCCTTCTAATTTGCTCTAATCCAAATCAAAGGAACACAGCTGGATGTCCGAACACCTGCTTCTACTTTTTGCTACTTTTATTTAATTTACAATAATTATATCCTATCCTATTTGATGATAGCCACCATCGTCAAGGTGGATACTATACTAAAAGTTAATGTGTCATTTCTTGTTATGTGCTCTGAAGTGACTTTTGACTTAATAAAAGTCTTCAAAAAACAGTGGAGTATGGGGCTAACAGTGGTGGGGAATAGCTACAGTAACTGTCTGGTTTGTTGTTCCCTCCTTTGTAACTGATAGTGGTGTAGTCATTTCAGCACTGCTTTTAAAAATTAAATAGAGGCCCCAGTGAAGAATAACAACTTCTTGACCCCATATTTGCTAATTAGCAGCAAGGCCCAAGGAGCACCAGATGTTTTACTCCCTGAGACGATAGGTGTCTGGCAGCTGGACCGGTAGTAGCTTCTGCCTCCTTCTCTTGACCAAGGAGCCTTAGGAATTTACACTTGAGGAGAGGAATAATGATGAAAGATGTCCATCTATTCCTGAGGCCACAGATGTTACATCTAAGACAGTAAAGCTCTCAGGCACCTGGTTGAAAGTCTGGAACAGTCTTTTATATCCACATTAGGTTTGTACGTTTATAAGCCTCTGGTGCATCAAAGAAACATCATGTACTCAGTGTGTGTGGATTTGCAAGAGGGAATCTTTGCCAGTCTTCTTCCTGAATGCTGTGAATCTGCAAAAGGAAAACACTGGCATTGCCTTCTCTTAAAGACACTTGCAGCTTTTGGATGTATAGCTTGGCTGCTTTGGGGACCGGGGCATTCCAGATTTTGCTAGGCCCATCTTCCATTTTGCATCCAAAATGTCAAGAGATTGGCCCAAGGCTAAATCCAGTAATATTTCTGTACTGTACAGAATCCTGGTTTGTTCCAGATGTTTTTCCAGATTTGATTCCTGTTGGGACAGCATGCCTGCCAGTCTTATATACAAATGCTAGTAGGTTCATAATAAAACCTAACTCTACGTTGGAAGCTGAGAACTTGGTTTCTTTGCCACTGCACTGAAATAGTTCTTAATAATATTATCTCAGTAATTCTTGCAAGAACCTCCAAGGCAAATTAGTGCTACAAATCACAGTGTAAGTCTGATTTAGGGATGATTTGCTAAACAAGACAGTGGCATAGCTTAAACATGGGATTTCCAATTTTCTGACTCAAGTTATGTATATTAAACTGCAGTTTTGCAAAGTTGACCTCATTATCTTATATAGGGACATATTTATTTTATTTCCAGTAAAAGAGAGTTACCATTGTTCGTATCTGACATTATTATGTATAAACAAATCTTCTGCTCTGTCTCGAGGGCCAAATTTATGGAACGAGCAGAATAAAGAATTCAATCTTTCTATAATTGTTACCATGTTGGCCTGCAGGTAGAAAACAAGCAGGGTTACATTCACCTCCACAAAACATGTAGCTTAGTGTATAGAAAAACAGAATCTTTTTGTCTGATGTACATTTGTTATAGTCCAGGACAGGTCCCCAGGTCTTGGGACACTGGCTGAAATCTCAGGAGATTGTTCATCAAGGCAGTTGTCACAGCATATGGGGAACAGAAAGATTGGCTTTATTGTGGCTGGTGGCATTTTATGCCTCTGTGCCTATCTTCTGCATAGCATGAGCCTATGGCGCACTAGCTCATTGGGAAGGCATCTGTATGTGTGAGTGACACAATTTCTGATGTCCATGCACGTGTGAACATATTCAGAAGAAGGTGACAAAGAGGTTGAAAGGCCTGGAAAAGGTGCCTGAGGGATTTCTGAAGGAGCTGAATTCATGAGAGAGGTCCTTCTCTGTAGCAGCTTCCAGATTATGGCATGCCCTCCCTCGGAAGATCAAGCTGAAGAACTATCTTTTGATGAAGGCTTTGAACAGTCATGATTGGGTCTGTGAGTGCCATTTTTAAGTTAAGATAGTTTTTTTTAAATGTTTACCTGTTTTAAATTATTCCACTGTGTTTTAATTTGTTTACAGTTTAATTGTTTTCTTTATGTTTAGCTTATTACATTTTTTAATTCTGTTCCTTTTAATATTATGAGCTGCAGGCTATAAATAAAACAAATAAAAAATGAAATACAAATACATTTAGGCGGAAGAACAGACAATTAAGAAGTGGTGTGATATTCAGAGATTTGAATGATACTTAAATAAATGGTTTTTTTTATTTATGGGCCCAAACTGGTGGTTTCAAATGGGAAAACAATGGAGCTTTGGCTCAGTGTCAGAAAGAACTTCCAGAACATGTAGGCTGTTTGACAATTGACTGAATGAGGGCAGGGGTAAACTCTCTCCTTCATTTCAGGTTTTTTAGTAGAGTCTGGATCACCATTTCTAAGCAATACTGTGAGTTGTGTTTATCCGCTCAGATATTCGAATGGTTTGTACTTCAATGCTATCTTTTGAATAGTGGAAGTTAAATTTTCTCTCTTCTCTTTCAACTCACATTTCAGTCATTGTATTCCCCCCCCTTAAATAAATTGATAATTTTGTTGCATCTATTATTTGGGTTTCTCTTATTTTCATTGTAAACTACCTTGAGATACATGTTTTTAAGAGTGGTATATCCATTTCTTAATGAAGGAAACTAAATTAAACAATTAAGCAAAACAAATGGAGCCCTGTATTGGAACTGGGTGCTACATGAAAGAGCACCGGGCATCTTCCTCTTCTATAGCTTGCATCAGGCAATGAACTAACATGAAACTATTTCTTTCTTTCTTTCTTTCTTTCTTTCTTTCTTTCTTTCTTTCTTTCTTTCTTTCTTTCTTTCTTTCTTTCTTTCTTTCTTTCTTTCTTTCTTTCTTTCTTTCTTTCTACTCATCTAGTGGCAAGCACTACTTTGGGAGATTTACAGTGATTAAAACTTTCATTCCCACCCACCCACTCAACCAACCAACCAACCAACCAACCAACCAACCAACCAACCAACCAACCAACCAACCAACCAACCAACCAACCAACCAACCAACCAACCAACCAACCAACCAACCAAACAAACAAACAAACAGACAGACAGACAGACAGACAGACAGACAGACAGACAGACAGACAGACAGACAGACAGATAGACAAACAACACAGCAAAGAAAACTCCAGAATATACAGCTAAACAATTAGAATTAAAAAATAATGGGTCATCAAAACATTCATAAGGGGAGGAGATTCTTAAAGGCCTCCTTAAAAATCTCATTTTTAACAAGTTTCTTAAAGGTCTTGAGGAAGGAAGCCTGGTGTACATCCACAGCAACACATTCCAAGATGTCACAGCCACTTCCCAGAAAACCTGTTTCCTAGTATTCATTTACAGATCTCCCTAGAGGTGGACATCTACAACCATACTCTTGAAATTCTACAAAAAAGAAAAAAATAATAAAAGTTTTGTTTGCATTTTTAAGCAAACCTTGCTAATTTTCAGGCAGGAAAAAAATCTTAAAAGTGTATGAATCTCTGAAATTACATTGAGATCTTGAAGCAACAAGTGTCTAGAGAAATGTGTAAGACACACAGGAGTAGTGTGGAAAAAAATCCATATTCTGCAGAAGAAGTGTGTGGCTGAAACACGCATCACCAGCACCACCACCATCATCATGCATTGTCCGGTCATTTTTTATTTTTGGTGACCCTTTTCATGATTTTCCAGGTAGAGAGTACTCAGAAGTGGTTTACCCTTGCCTTCTAGAAGTGCCCTGGAACTGTACAGCTTGGCCAAGGCCTCACAAACTGCCTCTCATCTTCGGAAGCACACTAGTGAATTGAACTCCCAGACTCTTAACTCACTGAGACATCCAGTCAGCTAGTCACCTCTCTCTCTCTCTCTCTCTCTCTCTCTCTCTCTCTCTCTCTCTCTCTCTCTCTCTCTCTCTCTCTCTCTCTCTCTCTCTCTCTCTCTCTCTCTCTCTCTCTCTCTCTCTCTCTCTGTCTCTGTCTCTGTCTCTGTCTCTCTCTCTCTGTGTGTGTGTGTGTTTTAATTGCAGAAAATGGGATAAAACAAAGTGAAAGTGTCACAAGGCAGAGATCGACTGATCCTTCTCTCCCTGGCTTCGTCAAATATGATGATCTTATTTCATTTCATTTTAACATCTGCAAGCAGGAGCAGCTTATTTATACCTTGTAATGATCAGCCAGAGGCACTAGATGTCATTGTTTTCCTATCTTAAAATAGTGTGAGTGTCAGTGGAAAAGAATAGGAGCAGAGGAAACACACCAGATACAGCAGAACCTCAGGGTTTAGGGCCACTGTGAGCTGACAGTTTTTTTTGGAACTTTGGAGGCAGTCTTACTGAGTTGTCATTGTTACTGCTCCCCCCCTCCCTTACTTGTCATGGTTTCTTGTTTTTTATAATACATTGAATGCTGCCCAGGGAAACAACAGCACTGAAAATAGCTCCTGCTGATGACACAAAATAGCTGTAATCCAGCTGGATAAATTTTGGTAAATCAAAGGGTGGAAAGAGACACCAGTAGGGGTGTGCATGGTGAGAATGCTTGTGTTCTGCTCATTTCAGGTTCTTTCGGGGCCTCTCATTTTTTGCGTCTTTCATTATTCACTTGTCCTTTTTGTTTTACACAAAAGGGTCTGGCTCTCTTGGGTCCTTTAGTTTCATTTGAACTCCATTCAAGCCCACTATAGCCTAGACCTGTGATAAAGTGTCAAAATGTGGGTGTCTTCTGGTAGGCTGTTGCGGGGGGTGGAATTTTTTAGCAAAGGGAACAAATGTCCATTTACAGCAGAGGTGGCAAAATCAAGCAACAAACCAGTCAAGACGAGAGGAGGAACGTCAGGCAGGGAAGAGGGGGGAGGAAAGAATGAGACATGAGACCTGCTACACCATCCCTCTAAGCGAGCAGCCCTTATCTCTGCTGGAACTACCTCCAAGGCTCAGTCGTCATCCTCTTCTGCTTCCTCTGCTTCCACTTCCACTTGCACCTCCGCTGCTGCCACCTCTTCCGAAAGCTGAGATGAGCAGTGGCAGCCCAACTTCACATTAGCTAGAGACAAAAAAAATAAGAAGTAGGCAATCAGTCAGTAGAACTAAATCTTCCTTCCTTCCTGTCCAGACGGCTTGCTGTGCTCTTGCCATCAGACAGAAGAGCCTCACCATGCCTCATGTAGGTACCACGACACTGAGGTCTGAGCTCATAGTGCTGTTTCTCCTGCTCATTCTCTGCTTCTAGCAAATTCCATGGATGCAACGAGACCACTTGGACTTCTTTCTCTCTGAAATTTGCCAAAGTTCTTCAATGCACATCTGCAAAATAGGTTCAGCATATGGGAAAGCTCTTGCAAAGTTCTTACAAAAAAAGCCAGAGAGGATTCAGTATATCAACAAAATTGGAACTTCTGGCCTCCACTGTACTGTTACTTCCATAAGGCAGATTCATCTCTGAACTTTATTCCATGTAGGAAGGGGTCCTGCACCTGGACATGCTATTCTTTCCAGGGTATACCTAATTACCTTTTGACATCTGGCTTCCATGTTTTTGTTTCCTTTGGGGACCGCAGTTTGCTAGGAAGAATATGATTCTCTGTCAGAGCCCCTTGGCACTCTTTGCAAAGTTCCCTGAAGAAGAAGGAATTGAATATCCAACGAGTTTCCCCCTGTGGTCCAACTGTAGAGAGAGAGAGAGAGGATGATTCTCTCTGTGTCTTGTTATGGAGAGTAAAACTATATTGAGTCTGATATATGGCTATTGTCAGAAGTAGTGGATGCTGAGTTGTGAGCAATGCATTCATTTTCATTGGACACACACATACGCAGGCATGCACCACTTTCACTTGAAGATACTTACTCTGTGCGCAGCACTTGACATTTCTTACAAGTATATAAACATCTATTAATGAAGGGCACAGGTGAACCAGTGAAGTAGCTTGGTAGGCATGCTTTTGCAGCCTAAATCGGAGTTAAACAAATGTTAAAGGTAACTGTTATTAAATTGTTGATGTGAAGTGTTCACACCTTCTCTGAAGTTCTGTAAGCTGGCTTGCCAAAGAGCTACAATTTGTATGTTCTTGATGAAGGAAAGGCTCATCCTCAAAGTGCATTGTCAGAAATAACTGGGCACTTCATAAAACACTTATGTTCAGATAGCTGGAAGATGTGCATTTTTGTTACTTGGGAATATCCCCATATGCTTTCTGAGAGCAACAACCTGTAGATGCAGATCTGGAGACCTGCAGGAATTGTAGTTTTCAGTAGTCTTTGAAGGAACTTTATTCATAGATAAAATAATAATAATCATGTGCTGTCAAGTCAGTTCTGACTTATGGAGACCCTTTTCAGGTAGAGAGTACTCAGTAGTGTCTTCCGATTCCCTTCTTCTGTAGTTACCCTCGGACTGTGCAGCTTGCCCAAGGCCACACAGGCTGGCTCTAGGAGATGTAATAGAACTTGCTAAATTTTTTATTACTATAGAGAGACAACTTGACAAGGGATATTAAAGTTCTGCTTGATTTGTCACCTCTAATGGACAAGACAGAAAGTTCAGCCCCCCAGGGTTTCTACAGTTTGTGCAAAAGAACAATTGCCCTTTGTCTTTGGGAAACAACATGGGTGTGCATGTGTGCACACACACATTGCAAGTACAGAAGTGTTCACTGGTTGTTATGAGAGATGCAAAGAACCCATCTAGCACCTGCAATTCCTAAATAAAGTATTATTTAACTTTAATGAAAAGATATTTTAATGCAAAAAGTGGACACTTTTGTACAGAAGTGGGCTTTTTTTGTAGAAGGCATTATTATTTATCTCTCTCTGGTTCAATACTATACATAATCTAAATGCAGTGAATCAGCTCCATCACTTAGTGGGCAGAGTTTTGGACATTAGGTGGTCTGGCTCCATCTGCCCAAATTGCAAGACAATTTTGGTGAAGAGTGGACTTGGGAGAATGACTGGATATCCCCATCTTTTCCCTGCACATCAAATGTGATGTAATTCTGGTTCATCTTACATCTATACCTTGCCACAAACTCTGCTCTTTCTCCTGTGTCTTCCTCGCTTTCAAGCTTCCTCTGAATGCTAGAAAGTCCCATACTTCTCATGAACATGTGCCAAAGGATTGAAGAGAATCCATTAAATATTGAAGAGAACTGAAGTAAATCCATTAAGCTGCCCAGAGACCTTTGGGTAGTGTGGACAGCATATACGTTAAATAAATAAAATATCCACATATCACCTCCCAGGACTTCTTTTGTAACTTGTTTCATTAATTTGCACATTTGTCAGTCCCGAAGCCCAATTTGTATGTCTGTATCATGCATATATTTTTGAAAGGTGAGCAGCTAAAAATACATGAATGTTAAAAATGCAGACAAATGTTTACTCAGTGGAGGAATACATACCAGAATTTCCTACACTAGGAAAAGCATGTAAATACATGCATAAATTATGAGAAAATATGTGCAGGAATATCCGCATGGGAGGAAACACAACTGCAAAGCGTTGCCACCTGATACAAACAAATGATGAGAGAGGGACGCGGATGGAATTGGAGCGAAACGAAGACTGAGATCTTTTTTCCCCACAGACATCCCTTTTCTTCCTTGCCTTTTTTTGGGGGGGGGGGGAGGTTGAAAAATGTTAAATTGTGTGCGCTGCACATGGTGAAAAGAGAGAGAGAAAGAGAGAGACACTAGATGGCAGAAGAGAACCAGAAAAGGAGAGAGCTTGGTTTCAGCTCCACAGCTGTGTCCTCACCCTTATTATCATCACCACTGAGGACTTCTTAGAACAAAAGAGATAAGTTAGGGAGGGGACAAAATTTATCTGAGTGCCATTCCAGAGTAGAACACTAACTCTTCCACTAACCTTCACTGTCCTCAATCCAAAAGACAGCATACACAGAGATGGCAGAATTATGGGTTTAGTTGGGGCCTCTCACTCTTCTGTCAAATTCTCTCCCCCTCCTTCCCTCTCTGTGTTGATGATGCATTAATACTATAACTTCAAGGGGAAAGAGGGAGGGGGAATTTGCAGAGTCTTCCCTGGCTTCTGCTTCCATCTTTTCGGCAGCCTTCGTAACAAACAGGAGATTGGGGGGCAGTGTGTTCGTTCAGGTGCAAATCAGTGGGCGAGCTATAGAATGACTATCAAGGATGATATTAATATCCCAAGAAGTGGAGACATCGTTTCACATTGCCTTTAATTATGCTAATGGATAGGTGCAAATTTGGAAAGGATTCCTAGCATTTATATATATATATATATATAAATCTGATAATGTGTCACCTTAATCTGTAAGACTGTGACTAGGTGATATACCTGCCTGCTCAGTCTACTATCCAGGTGTTCATTATGGATGGGGAAATGCAGAGGATATTGTGTCCTGTTTTTTATAGTTCTTTGTGTTTAAATTGAGCTCGAACTGGGCAGTATGTCAAACAGACGGATCTCCTCCAACGGCCCTTAAAATGAGAAGGTGATTCTGAGTGACACATGGTCACCCCAGATTATTGGTGATAAACTTAGAATTTGCTTCCTATCTTCCCTTGTGATGGAATATTGAAGCATGCTTTAGACATACGCACTATGTGGTATCCTGATGCTCTGGAAGACACTGCCTTATTTATTTATACAGGATCTTTGGCCACACAGATTAGTGGTTCTCAAACTGGGGTCCCCAGATGCTCTTGGATTGCAACTCCCAGAAATCCTGGCCACCAGAGCAAGTGGTGACGGCTTCTGGGAATTGCAGTCCAAGAACATTGCGCAATCCTTTTTAAGCTGGCTGGACAGCTCAATGGATTAGGTCTCTGGCTGCAGAACCAGAGGTTGGGAATGCAATTCCCCCACTGTGCCTCCTGAGAGAAAAACCATCTTATGTGGCCTTTGGCAAGCTGCACAGTCCGAGAAGTGCCCCCAAGGGAAGGGAATGGGAAAACACTTCTGAGTATTCAGTACCTAGAAAAGGGTTGCCATAAGTCCGAATTGACTTGATGGCACATGATTATTATTTGTTATTGATTATGGCCCTTTTAACAATTGCTGTCATCATTCCAGAGTGCACGACACACCATAATGGGCTTAAGCCAGTTGAATATCAGGAAAAACGTCTTAACTGCTAGAGCAGTGTAACACTGGAACCAATTACCTTGGGAAATGGTGAGCGTTCCAACATTGGAGGCATTCAAAAGAAAGTCAGACAGGATATGGAAGAATGGCTATGCAGAGGAAAGACACATAATTATTTTAGTTAATTAGGCATAATTAAATGAAAATTAGGACATTGGGAGAGAAACTGCTTTTAACATTAAGAAGTGCCATGTGAAATAAATCTATTTTAGGATTAAAATTGTACGTTGTAGTTGATGCATTTACACGGTTCAAGTTGTGTGAACATATGCTTGAATTCCCTGTGAATATAGAGCTATTTTGCATTTTTGTGCCTCTTGCAAATGTTGCACTTACTTTTAATAAGTATGGTGGGAAAGGAATGTTTTGTTTGTTCCTTTCCTCATCTTGGGTATCCGTGCCTTTCCCCTCCTTTTTTATTTTCAAGACATGCAAATGTACATTCATGGATTCTCCCTGTCCCTCTGTCTCTACCTTATTCCTCCTTCATCCAAGAAAAAGTTAAACCAAAGAGTCTGGGAACATCATATGAGAGCTTTATGAGAGTAAATGTTCCAGGCCATTAAGTGCCAGTGGAAATTCACTTTGTCTTTGCACATTCACAGGGCAAAAAAGCACTCCGTTGAGAAAATTGTCTTGTCTAGGGAAGGAAGCTTTCAGTCGAAAACACGTGTATATGCAGAGGACATACATATGTGGCAAGAAACACTGCTCCTTAGTGCAGCATAAAGGAAGATCAGTGAATAGAATACTCAGTTCCACATTCTTCTAAACTTTATGTATCTCAACATTAAAAACAACACTTCAACAAGGACTTTTAAAACTCTGAAAAATGCTTGTCTCCGGCCGAGAGTGAAACTGGATCTTGGCTGGGGGCAAGCATATTTTCTTTTCCTCGAGCTCTTGATAATTAGCATAAGATGCCTCTTGTCTCCATTCTTTTTTGAGATGTAAACCACACACAAGGTAAAGGGAGAAAGAAATGTACCTATGTGTACCCCCAAATGCACAGGGGGAGAAGGACTGGTTAATGGTTAAGAAAGAAGCCACTCACCTATCCTGTGCTTCATATTCCTAATTTCATAGAAATTATTCTGATTTTAGGTAATT